>NW_013952886.1:350045-361725 GCF_001266775.1 Austrofundulus limnaeus
CACACACACACACACACACACACACACACACACACACACACACACACACACACGGTGCATTGCTGTAAAAGCCAGGAAGGGGAGTGAGGCGTGAGTATAAAGTTCACTCCCGGCTCTAAGTTGGATCAGATCCGCTCTCTGCAGAACTTCTGAAGGTAAGAACTCACAAGTTCAACTCTTCTGGTTCAGGTTTGTGCTGCAGCATTTTAACGAGTTCCTTTAAGGTTCTGGAWTCAAGTTTAAAAACACAGGAAGAGTACAAACTTTTAATTTGAAGGAGCCTCAGTTAGGTTTATTTAATGACCACATGCTAATTGTTATAATAATCTCAGTGAGCTTTGGTTTGTTTGAAGTATGTAACATTTAAAACAAAAACTAAAGTTTCTCTGAAGGATCTTCAGTATTTATTCAAAGCAACTTGAAAAATACGTCAAAACCCGTATTTTTGTTCTCATCTTCATCAAGTGAGTTTCAGAGGCTGTAAGTTTGAAGTGTCAAAGCTTTGATTCTGAAGAGTTCATGAAAAATATCTAAGAGCTTTTCTCAAAAAAAGAGTTGTCACATGTAGAGGGGTTTTCACTCCTGCATCGAAGGGAAATGTCAAGTTCTAAAAACTACACTGGCGATAAAAACTGGTACAAATCTGCCTGCTTTTATTTTGAAAGTGTATTTCAACAGATTAAACTAAACAGGGTGGCTGCCAGGGAGGGTACAAAAAATAATAATTTGTGTTGCATTTGGGCAGAGATGGGCAATCAAAAATACAGTTTTGTGAGCTGTAAACACAAAAATAAGGAATGATTCTCAAAAACTGGCCCTTCAAAGCGTTTTCCTGCTGGTTTAAGAGCGTCCTGCAGGTCAAAGGTTCAGGAAGAAACTCAGCCCCTCCTCAAGGTTTCACAGTGAGAGTTGGACTTTAATCAGCCTGCTGATACGCTCAGCATTCCTGCAGGTTTGTTTAGATCAGCACTGAGTCCTTATCTCCTGACACACCCTCTGCTCAATAAATCAACACCATGAATTCTTCTGTATTCAGATGGTAGGGAGGAAACCACTGTCAAAATAAAAGCTGCATTTGTTTTCCCTGGAAAATCAAACTGATCTGACTCTGTGTCACAAAACCCATCAAACTTGATCTTCAGTTGTTTTAAAGATATGATGTGTTTCATTAAGTACGTGTGATTAAAATTAAACTCCAGCCAGCTGTCAGCATGTGAACAACTCTACAAAAACAACAGTGATGTTTTCAGGGATGGTCATTAGGAGGGAAGACTCGAGGGAGTGGAGAAAAAAAGGATAATTTTTGGATTTCGGTTTAGATTCCAAAGACAAAACAACTTAAAGTAGACCGGACTCCGGTCCGGTCTACTTTATCGTAGCCCAGGTCATTTTCTCTAAAATTAACCTTAGTGGTTTTATGCCTCATATTAACCTGCTGACAGTCTGAAGCCATTCTATGGGACTGATAATGGCTAATAACGTCCATTTAATGGATGATAACATCTGAAGCTGGTGCACCGTCACTTTATTTAGTTTTGAATGCAATGGATCATAATTTATAACATTTTTCTTGCAATAAAACAATAAAAAACACAAAACAAGTTTCTGAGTTTTCCAACTTACCACCTTAAATCAGTTCTTTCTGCCAGCTTGGTTCCTGTTTCCAGCCTGTCTGCAGTTAGTTCGGTCTGTTCACTCTGAGCCTTTTTAAATACCTCATTTTGATCATTTGGCTTCTTCATGAAGCTCAACATAGTGGTCAGTTTGGGCTTTATTTGTTCAAAGTCTTAACTGGTCACATAACATTCTGCCAACCATGACAAAAAGTAAATAAATAATGCATTAATCAGATTGTTGTTGTGAGAACATGTGATCTGAACAAACAGCTGAAAAATGTAAACAGAAATCAAGCTGTCGGGTGTTTTTCAGGTGAGTCCATCATGGCGCTGGTGGCTGAGTTTTTGGGTCAGTTGACGCTGTCGTACGGTGGGGTAAGTTCGATATTTTATTAGAATAACTCCATCATTTGATCAATATGTGATGCATTTCTATGTAAATATAGTTTTGTTACTTGTTTCATGTTGTTGTACAGGGCCCTGATGTGACAGTTTTAAATACTGAAATTAACTGATTTGAACAAATCCATATCTTCTTCTTGACAGTTATTTTAGATTAACTCTTTAACTTATTCTCACATCATTTTGGTTTCGACTGGTAACCAAATAAAACATTTAACATGACAAAACCATATTAATGAAAATAATAACCAGTACTCAAAGATTAGTTCCTGCTCAAACAAACTAAACATGGTGAACATTCTGCTTCTGGTCCTGTTTTAGTTTGCTGATCCCAGCTAAGTTACAAACGGCACATCTTCATATCTTCAGAACACAAAGCTCTGAAAGAATCAACAAAGTTTTATTGCTGCCATAAAGACGTGTGGTTTTCTGGCCACAGTTCATCTGAACAATCAAAGAAATATTCAACTGAGCTGCAGACTTTGAGCTTTTACTCAACTCAAATGCTCTAAACTGCAGCAGTTTGTAAGACGCGTCCCAAAAGATGGATTTAAATGAGTCATGGTTGGATGACTGCTCTGTGAGTCTAAATGTTTTTATCTGGGTCTGAACCAAAATGTAGAATCAGACAGTTTGATTATTGTATGTCATTTTCAAACTTTTGTTCTGAACTCAAGGAATACAAACACAAGAAACCTGACCAAAGACATCCAAATAAACAAACTTTCTGACCCTGACCTAAAATGATCCAAACCACTGAAAAAAAGGATGGTGTTTTAACATTTATTTAATTATTCTTTTAAATTTTACAAAAATATCAATTTCTAAACTACTAGAATTTACTAAATAAACAATACACATTTTATTATATATCAATATTACTGTACAAAAAAAGTAAATGCTAATATTATTTTACCTGTGCTTTTTCTGGACAGCACATAAAGCGTTCAGCAGAAGTAACCATAAGTGAGAGTGGTAGGCCTAGTCATTAATGACCTGTGACTTTCACTTTGTCTGTGTTGTTCATGAAGAAGAATCCAATAAAGGTTCTTCAAAACTGCCACCTGGTGGTGAAGTCTTGAACTACAACAAGAGCTACACCTCTCTCTGTAGCTGTGAGGTGTCATGCTACAATAAAAAAAAATTGTGCTTGACACATGTGCACTGTAATAAAGAACTTGTAAGATTTACTAGAAAAATACTCGTAACAATTTGCACTAATGTTTGTTAAGTAAATTTAAATGCTACAAATTCATATAATATTTACTCATCATTATCTAGTAAAAGTTATTAAGAATGTATATTTAGTTAAAGATTCGTGAATAAATCAAGTAAATTTTACTTAATTTGATCAAGTATATGTTACAAGATTTAATTGAGCAAATTAAGTAAAATTTACCTGATTTATTCACAAATTTTTAACTATATTCTTAATAACTTTTACTAGATAACGATGAGAGTAAATATTACATGAACTTGTAGCATTTAAATTTACTTAACAAACGTTAGTGTAAATCGTTTACAGGATTTTCTCTAGTAAATCTTACAAGTTATTTTTACAGTGTACTAAATACATCCAGACATTTACAACACGGGTGTCCCAAATCTTATCTCAGTATTAAACACATAGTTCCTAGTCCCACAAGTAAACCCTGGGTGTCCACACTTCTCACTTTTACAAAACAAAACATTACTCGTTACCAGTTTTATTGATGAAGATAATGAGTTGTACCAAACAAAACAGTTTACTTAAAATACCTACATGTACCAAGGGCAAAAGAAACAAAAGAACATTTCCTAACCTAACTCCTGATAAAGAAACAGGAGAGAACTGGTGATCAAACAAAAAGTGTTTCTTTCCTTCTTTCTGCCATTAGTGTGATTTACAAAAGATGGCTTGGGTGAAGATTCAGAGACAGACCAAAGACCCCGAGATGAAGAGAACTTCTAACCCTGACCAAAGACAATCAGATACACAGAACTACTATACTGGTCAAAGGTTCATCAGAACTTCAAACACTGACCCAAAACAATCAGGCATAACAAAACACCTCTGACAAAGACATCCATCCATACTGAATGTCTAATGCAAACCAAAAACATCCAGACATAACTACTTACCTTTGACTTGTTCTGGTGAAAGTTCTCAGTCATCCAGGTCATGATCAATTTAAAAAAGTCAAAAAACAAAACAACCGGACTTCTATTCAGAAGCTGGAAATGTTTCTCTCCACATCCGGTAAGTCCATGCTACTCCAGACGTTGAACTGACTGAACTGGGTTTTGACCAAAGACATCTGGCTGTACAAAACTTAATGTCGACCAAAGTCATTCACTTAAACAGAACCATTCTGAATAAAATATTCAGACTTACAGAGCTCTGAATCCTAATTAAAAACATCCAATTATACAGAATGTCCAACCTTGATTAAAGACATTCAGTAGGACAAATCATTTGACTCTGGAGTACAGGACATCTAAGCCTGACCCAAAACAACCCAACCAAACTCTTCCAGACCTACAAAGGTACTAACCCTAACAAAAGATTTACACAATGACTAACCTCGCCCAAAAACATCCAGAACTACAGAGGTTCTAACAATGACCAAGGGTTTAGACTTCTAGAACTACTAATTTTGACAAAAGACATCCACATGTTCAGAACTTTGAACCCTGAAACAAAGACATTCAGACATCTAGAGTGACTAACTTTACCAAAATACACTGAGATGCAGGGAGCTTCTAACTTTGACCAAAGACACCCAGAACCTCTCACCTTGACCGATCCTGATCTCTGCTGGTGAAACTAGTTGCTGTTGGAGTGTGAATGTACTTGTAACATAGAACACAAGTTTTTTGACCAGTCATCAGATATCTTGTGATAAAAGTTTCTACCCTTCAGAAACTTTGACCCTTGATAGTAAGAGCTGGCCTTGAAACTGTAATGTGTGCCCTCTGCAGGAAGAGGAGCCCAAATTTCCCACAGTGTTTCCGGTTCGAGACTTTGACCCAACCAGAGACGCTGCCAGAATTGATACAGCCATCAAAACTAAAGGTGAGATTGATGCGAACTACACCCCTACCCTGACATCTATGGAGTTCCGTTTGTGCCAAAAATTATGGAGTTCCATTTGTGCCAAAAATATTTTTGGCACAAATGGAACTCCATAGGACATCAGGTTTGGTATGAAACCTGCATCATCATCACTTACAGGAGAAACTGTAATACGTCAACACCTGAGGAGCTGACCTTTGAGATTTGTTCTCATTCTTTTACTTGACACCAGTTTAAACTCATCTTCCATCTGGCAAAGCAGACATGTTTTTGTCATTAACGTCTCTGCTGTGTTTCCATGTTGTAAGAAAATTTATTTTCTCTTTTATTTGTGTCCATTTGAAGCTAAAACTTTAGTGTTTTCTTCTTCAGATCCCTGCATCTGTTTCAGATCAGTTTAACAGAACAGATGTGATTCTTGATTGTGTTTTAGGAGTAGATGAACAGACCGTCATCGACATCCTGACCAGACGCAGCTATGACCAGCGGAGAGAGATCGCCTTCGAGTTTGAACGGATTGCTAAAAAGGTGAGTTTTCTTTCTGATGAACTGAACAGTTTCATACTGAGCCCGCGAGGGGACATGGGGGATTTTTTTTTCTTTTTGCGTTCCCTCGCAAAAGTCTTTAAACACCGTTGTGCTGCCGGTTTATTAACAAACTCACATGTTTACGATTGGCGAGTTAGCCTACTGCTTTAATTCAGCTTCAGAATGAATATATCACACAGCCACACATGGAAGTATGTCATATGTTGATATTTTAACACAGTGCAGCCACGCAACATCAATGTCAATTTAACGAACTGTGGCGAGACATCATGTTTTGGTAACCGGATATTTCAAAATAAAAGTCTGATTTAATTCAGTTTCATATACAAATCAAACTTTTGTGTGGGAACGCAAAACAATATAGCGAGGTAACGCAAAAGTATTGCGAGGTAACGCAAAAGTATTGCGAGGAAATGCAAAAGTATTGCGAGGAAATGCAAAAGTATTGCGAGGTAACGCAAAAGTATTGCGAGGTAACGCAAAAGTATTGCGAAGAAATGCAAAAGTATTGCAAGGTAACGCAAAAATATTGCGAGGTAACGCAAAAGTATTGCGAGGTTATGCAAAAGTATTGCGAGGTAACGCAAAAGTATTGTGAGGTAACGTAAAAGTATTGCGAGGGAAAGCAAAAGAAAAAAAATCCCCCCATGTCCCCCCGTGGGCTCCGTAGTTTCACAAACCTCCCTGCAGAGATTATTTATTCAAATTAATCCATTAATATCTAAGAAAATAAACACTTTAAGCCAGCTTTTAATGACTCTAGTTTTCTGTGTATTTTTGCCAAGTCAGAGGGATTTATAATCAGGATTTCGTCCATCGTGCACCTACTAAGGGGCTGATTTATCAAAGGTTTGCATGTATAAAAAGCCAAAACACAACCTTTGACTTGTTGACTTGAATCTGAAAATACTTTCCCTGCAGCTGAATCATTAAACTGAGTTTGAACAATTTTATATATGAAGTTAATAAAAAACATCTTTGTAATATTTTTCAGGATCTGATGACTGCTCTGAAGGGCGCCCTCTCTGGGTCTCTGGAGGCTCTGATGTTGGGTCTGATGAAGAGCACCGCCCAGTACGACGCCTCTGAGCTAAAGGCCTCCATGAAGGTCAGACTCACAGATCGGCAGAAACGTTTGTGTTGATCGAGCCACAGTGAGCGCACACTGCGGGTCTGTGGAGGAAAACTAAAAACTCTGCAGGTCTGCAGCAAATCTAAACTAGCTTAGCTGCACAAGCAGTTACATCTGCCTCTGGTAGTTATAACAGTAACACATTTATAACATATTTTTATATAACAAACATTTGAGTCTAACTGGTATAATAAACTGCACAAAAATTTATCAGTGTACGTTCTGCATGCATGAGTGTTCAGGGCAAAAAGGCAAGGAAACCATTACTGACTAGCGAGCAGTTAGCTTCCATTAGCTTAGCATGCTAACCAGCACAAATCTTGTTCATAAAGTCATTATTTCGACAAAAACTTGGGGAACCTTCAAAGAAACAGTGTTTATACACCCATGATAGGCTTTACGGGTTTGTTAATTTAGTATAAATGTGACTTTAAGCTGATGTCAAGCATTGAGCAGCTTCACATGAACCTCCATCAACTTCCATCATAGCTTTAGCTGGGAGTCATGAGCGCGCCTGATGGACCCCTCGCACGTGCAGCTGCACCAAGCTACCAGTAGGTGGCTCTAAAGATCTAACAATCACTTTAACGTTTCATCTCTTTTAAAGGGGCGGAACTTTTTTGCAGTGGTTGGCCAAGGTGCTTTTTCTGGGGGGAACAAAGTAAAACACAAAGATGGCAACCACAGCTAATTTTAAATGGCTTTAATTCAGCTGTTTAAAAAAAATATTGAGCTGAAGTTTTGTGTGATCAAAGCAAAGAATGTTAAAAAACAAACATGCTGCATGCTAGTCACAACTTATTTTTCAGCCATTTTCAGACATACAAAGCTGAAGATTAGTGTGGTAGTAGCCAAAAACAATCTTTACCCAATTCTAGATGCTATTAAAAAATTCAAGATGGTCTCCATATCTAACTTTAAAAGCCTTTAATTCAGCCACTTTAAGACTCATTGAGATGAAATTCGGTGTGTAGTAGCCAAGACTGATCACACGTCCATTGCTGATGCTAATCCCAAATTAAGCTAACCACAAATGCTAATGCTAATTTTACAAAAAAAGCTAAAATTTTACGCAGTTGAAAATTTATACAGTACAGTAACATTATAGAACAGCAAAATCTAAATGTAAATACTTTGGATTTTGATTACAACATTCTGATAGATGTTTTATTGAAAGTGGTTCTTTTGTTTCTAAGCTAAGTTACTGTAATTAAAATAAATTACTTTCTTTCTAGTTTAGCTTTTTATCAGGTTAATATATAAAACCTGACTCTGCTGTTTCTTTCAGGGTCTAGGAACGGACGAGGAGACGCTCATCGAGCTCGTCTGCTCCAGAAACAACGAAGAACTGGCAGAGATCAAGAAGTTGTACAGAGAACGTGAGTGTTGAAGGTGTCGGAAAGTTTTCAGAAAACCTCTGAAAACATCAGTGAGAAGAGCTGGATGTCAACTCAGATTTTAAATAACAAATACTGACAGAGTTCATTTTCACTAAGTTTATGTTGCTCTGGGTTTTTAGTAGCAGCTAAAGAGACAAAACAAACTGCAGCACAAGTCGGGCAGAAAATACCAAACACCTTAAAAAGTACACACAAATTAAATGAAGTACTGCTTTTGAACCCTTTAGAGTAAATTCACAAGCTTGGTCTCTTTAAAGCTAACAATCTGAATTTTTAACTACAGCAGTCATTTTCTTTGTAACTGTAATTAGTATTTAGTTTGTTGAAGTAAAAATACACAAAAATCAAGATATTTTCTCCCTAATTTTTTTTAATTTAAAAAGCATTACAGAACAGGATGGGAATGAGATATTATCAAACAAAATTTACTGGGCTAAAATATTAATTCCCAACTATTACCAGTTCAAATTTGGTAACAGTAGCATAAAATATGAATATTTGAGACATAGTACAATCCAGCATGTCTCATTTGCATATTACATGTATGTCCAAACTGTACAGTTTGTCTAAAACACTGTAATTTCTAAATGATTCAACACAGGGACTTCACTCTGGGCTCAAATTAAAGACAAAACACATTCTACCACCCATATTTACTCACAGCATGATTAAATTAAAAAATATTAATATTCTGAAATATTAATACTATCTGGAGTACGTTCTGCCAGTTTCCACAACCAAAACAGCCACAACACAAACATATCCTTATTTATTTCAAAGCATTAACATTCCACACAGCTAATAAAACCACCAGCAGCGAAAAAATATTTGTTTTTCACTCACCTTTGATACATATTTGTCCTCAAATATGAAAAAATTAGCGACTCAAAATGGCCGACCGGAAGTGTTTTTATCCAAACATTTTTACTTCTCCTGACCACAAAAATCACTCTTCCATCTCTTAAAGCCCTCGAAACACTTAATAACAAATATATTTTCATCTTATCAGCAGGTTTAGTCAGCTAACTGGCCAAAAAACTATGGAAAAAAAAAGTTTTCCTGTGAGCGTTGCTTCGTTTGGTAGCATAGCACGACTACCTAAAAATGGCAACCAACTCCGTATTTTGCTGTTCCGTCACTAAACAAAGTTCCCTCCCCCTCAATATATACACCAAATAAAAGGTAAGGTGATTGGCTACACAGCTGTGGCATCAGAACGAAGCTCAGAGCTGATTGGCCGATTCTACAGTTAATCAAGCCCAGGATGACAGAAACCGGAAGTTGGTCACTTCTCATATATTATTGGCTCTGGACAGCCAATACTTGAACCCAGTTGGTCAAATGAGGTGTCAATCAAAAGAGGAGGGCCTAGACGGCCATTTTGATGCAATGAACATAGACATGGGGTGTGTCCAAAACGGCAGGCCGGGTCCTCCGAAGGCCGAATTCGTCGGCCGCATACGTCACAGCGCCGCGACGAAGGACGTCCAAAACCGAAGACTCCTCCGATGCGGCCGACAAATACGTCCTTCCTTTGGCCCGAATCGAGGGACTGGTCTGATGGATCCTTCCCGGCCCAGCATATCCCATAATGCATTGCGGCCCAACCGGAGATTTTTTTATGCTAGTAATGGCGGACGAAGTGAGAGAAAAAAATATGGTGATTTAAAAATTAAAAAAATTTAATGGTTGTAATTCTAATACTTTTATCATTTGTATGGACGTGTTTTTAAATATTATTTTTGTCATAAAAAACGCGAAATAAACATGAACCTACAGCGGGTCAATTAGTTCTTCAAATGATACCTTTAAGTTAATTTTATAGTTTTGTGATRTTAATAATGCTAATGTATTGATATTTTTCTARTTTTGATTTAAGTTTGCTTGTTTAGCSTCGTCACAGTTGCTAGGTGACATGACGTACGCCGGGGTAAGGAGGGGAGGCTAGACCGTCCAAATTCACAGCCTCTTTTTTTCCAGTCTTCCCGGTCTACCAAGGACCCGGCCCACCTAGACCGGGTAGTCTGGGTCCTCCRGAGGACCCGGCCTGTCGTTTTGGACACAGCCAATGGCTCTGGACAGCCGATACTTAAATCCAGTTGGTCAAATGAGGTGTCAATCAAAAGAGGAGGGCCTAGACGGCCATTTTGATGCAATGAACATAGGCATAGACATAGATAGATCAGAAACATAGAAAGACATTTCAAAATAAAACGAACCAAAAACGGCATGCGGGCATTCTGCTGAAAGTATGTTAGCTTTCTTGCACACATTTAAACCTGTTCAGCTTTAGACCTGTTATTCTTAGATAGATTTTATAAACTAACAGATACTTTATTGATTTGAGAAGGAAATTTAAATCAAAAGGTGGCACTATTGGGTCAAAACATTTTTATCCCTACCTCCTAAACTGTTTCAAACATGCAAAAACTTTAATCCTTGAAAGTTTATAAATCACTATATTTAGGCCACACATATATATATATTTTAACCTTTTTTGCTACATTGCAAATTACATAAAAACGATCAAGCCCAATGTGCATAAAAACTGCATCTATAGAGCAGAGTGAACAAAGTCACACAACTGGATGAACATCCAGACGTTTTGAGCTCCACCTCATAAAGAAATGAAATATTTTGTCTCACATTTGTCAGGTCCTCGGGGAGCTGCTAGTGATGTCATTCATTTCTGCAATCCTTTTTAAAATTTTATTTCTCTAATATTTTTAGACTTTTTAGACATATCTTTGATTTTCTTTTGAAACGTCTTTCATTTATGTTTAATTAATATATTTGCCTTGTTTTGTTTGTGCAGTGTTCAAAAAGGAGCTGGAAAAAGACATAGCAGGAGACACCTCTGGAGACTTTGCCAAACTCCTGCTTGCTCTGGTCCAGGTACCTTCAGAACCAGCACCGACCCGAGATCATTGCTTCTGTCTGAGCGTTCTGCTGGTCTTCAGCATGAAGGAACTGGAGAACACTGACTTTATAACCTTTGTTTTCACCTCCAGACAAGAAGGGACGAACCGTCCAACGTCGTGGACTATGAGAAGATCGATGATGATGCCAGAGTGAGTCAGAACAGATTTATTCAAATAAACATTCTTATTTAGCTCCTTGAACCCTGGAATAATTACCTGAATTTTAAATTTGCCCTCCTGAACAGACAGACACAAACACTAACTGAGTAATTAGGAGGTAAAAATATAAATATATAAAATAACTTTTAAGAAAAATGAGATCTGGTCCCCCTGAATAAGGTTATATTCATACATCCAAATCATCAAATAATTTGTTTTATTTGTTGTCTGAAGCTGACCAGGGGATTAAGATTAACTGTGATTCTAATCTGATCCATCTTCAGTCTCTGTATGAAGCTGGAGTAAAGAGGAAAGGAACTGATGTGACGACCTGGATCTGCATCATGTCTCAGAGGAGCATCCCTCACCTGCAGAAAGGTCAGACACAACTGAACACTTCTGAAAATACTGTACTGTACTGTACTGTACTGTACTGTACTGTACTG
>NW_013952886.1:362725-364329 GCF_001266775.1 Austrofundulus limnaeus
GTACTGTACTGTACTACACTGTAATGTACTGTACTACACTGTACTGTACTGTACTGTACTACACTGTACTGTACTGTACTGTACTACACTGTACTGTACTGTACTGTAACGTCTGTTGTGTCCTTCTTGTCTGTTAGTGTTTGAGCGCTACAAGTGCTACAGTCCGTACGACATAAAGGAGAGCATCAGGAAGGAGGTGAAGGGAGATCTGGAGAAGTCCTTCCTGACTTTGGGTAAACAACAACAACAAATCCAAGAAATACTGACGTCAAATAAACAGTGACACTAACACCCTGTTCACTGGAACAATGTAAATACATACAGTAAAACAAAGTACTGTTTCAGCTGTTATCCAACACTAAAACTGTATTTTTAGGGCCTTTATTTTTATTTGAACAGCCTCAGGCTCTTCCATACAGTCAACAGTTTGTTATAGATTCATACAGTCTGCATATTTATATCAACTCAGCACAAAATGTAAGTAAATTGTTGTGTAGATGATTTCTTTGTTGTAACAATGCTTAGTGTAGCGTTGGAAAGCCTTTTAATTTCCCTTTTAAATGGAGCCACATTTGTAAGGAACATGCATTTGTGGGATGAGCTGTAGAGCTGAATATGTGGGTTACACACATGAAAAATGTGCCAAACACAGTAACACAATCTGTTCCTGTGTCTTTAGAAAAATCTGTGAAAGATACTGAAATTAGAAAATGAAATAGTTTCAGAGGACTTTGTGAACTGATTGTGTTTTTTTCTCCTCAGTGGAGTGCTTCGAGAACAAACAGCTGTACTTTGCCAACAGACTGAATGAAGCCATGAAGGTAAAACTTTAATCCATCTGTCTGCGACCTGTTGGTTCTCCACCATGTTGACCAGGTGACCTGTTCCCATCAGAGTAAAGGAGCCAAAGAGAAAGTCCTGACCAGGATCATGGTGTCTCGCTGTGAAGTCGACTTGATGAAGATCAGGACAGAGTTCAAGAAGCAGCACAAGAAGTCGCTGTACCAGACCATCGCTGTGAGGAACTGCAACACACCACTCTGACCGAGTCAGGACACGCTGACCGAGTCAGGACACGTTGACCGAGTCAGGACACACTGACCGAGTCAGGACACTCTGACCGAGTCAGAACACACTGACCGAGTCAGGACACTCTGACCGAGTCAGAACACACTGACCGAGTCAGGACACGCTGACCGAGTCAGAACACCGAGTCAGAACACTGACCGAGTCAGGACACTCTGACCGAGTCAGAACACACTGACCGAGTCAGAACACACTGACCGAGTCAGGACACGCTGACCGAGTCAGGACACACTGACCGAGTCAGAACACGCTGACCGAGTCAGGACACTCTGACCGAGTCAGAACACACTGACCGAGTCAGGACACGCTGACCGAGTCAGGACACACTGACCGAGTCAGGACACGTTGACCGAGTCAGGACACGCTGACCACGCAGACCAAGATAGAACACTCTGACCGAGTCAGGACACGCTGACCGAGTCAGGACACGTTGACCGAGTCAGGACACGCTGAGAGAGTCAGAACACGCTGACCGAGTCAGAACACGCTGAGAGAGTCAGAACACGCTGACCGAGTCA
>NW_013952886.1:365329-365964 GCF_001266775.1 Austrofundulus limnaeus
CTGGACAGGAGTCAACCATGGGCCAGATGTGGCCCATAAGCCACCAGTTGAATAGCCCTGCTATGTAGATCATCAGTATAACAGGACCGCCCTTAATTATAAACTCATCTGGACTTCAGTTCGGCCCACTGGCCACCACTTGAATTGGACTGGGTCAATTCATTCTGCTCAGGCTAAGGGTTGAATAATGTGGGCGGAGTTAATGTGACCGGTTGGTTGGTTCCTTTGGTTCTACCTGCGTGCAGACTGTTATTAACTTGTTATTAACTTGTTATTAACTTGTGATTAAACTGCTGTTAAACTTGAGACTTTTCACTCTGTCAGATTTATTTTTGAAGTCATCACTAAACTGAGACACAACAACAAACAACCGTCTGTTTCTAAACAAAATAAAACAAAGTTTTTCTGAAATCTTTGAAGAACAGAAAACCTGCTGATCAGAGTCAAACATTTAGATTTTTGTTCCTCGTTTCTCTCATCTTGTAAAGTTTTATCTTCATTTTATAGTTTTTTTCTACGACTGCTCTGTGTTTGTTTCATTTCTGTTTCTTATTTTCAGTTTGTAGCTTTTTAACTTTTGTTCTTCAGTGTTTGTGTCTTTTTCTAATTTGATCACATATTAATTTGGTTTAATT
>NW_013952887.1:0-918 GCF_001266775.1 Austrofundulus limnaeus
CTTTAGATTATTTTAAATAAATAAAAAATAGTTTTAGTGAAACGAAAACATTTCAAAACATCGGATGTTTGTAATAATTCAAAGAAGTCTCGTGACTTATCTCTTGGTTCTGAGGCGGTTTGGACCCTTCCTGGATGGTCCGGGGGGGTCCCGCTGCCGCAGATCTGCAGGGCGCGCGCAGCCTCCAGCTGTGAGGAAACATCTGTTTGTTTGAACTTTATATAAATAAAAAGAAGCCTCAGGTTCTCCTGAAGCAGAGCCGCCGGCTCCCGCGCGCTCTGCTTCAGGAGAACCGGCGGGACCCTCGCGGTCTCTCGGCGCGCGCAGACCCGTTCCCTCACCGGTGACACTTTGCCGGGAAATTCTTGACAATCGGTGTGTTTGAGCGCGCGGCATAAATAGCAGCGGAACCTCTCCGGGTTCTGATGGGGGGGTTGGGGGTGCGACTCGATGGTTCGCCGCGTGGCGCCGCGCCGATTGGCTCATCCGCCTTGGTGACGTCATCGGGATGGGAATAAGGCTGAGGTGGGAGCTTTAGGAGCAGGACAGTGAACCGGAGACCCCAGCGCATCCTCGACACGCGCGCGCGCGGAACCGGACAGGGAAGGGGGTCATAGCCGAGGCGCAGAACAAGAAGCGGACCCGAACCAGCAGAACCGGAAGCGGGGACGTTTTTTTGTTGTTGTTGTTTTTTGTGTTTTTGGTGTGATTTGGTCTGAGCAGAGGATCCGCTGCCATGTTCGACCTGTGTGTGTTGTTGTGTGTCGGTTCTGATCCAAAAGCCGCTCATTAGGGCTTCTGTTCCACCGGTGCGCCGGGACCGAACCGGCCCCATCCTCCTGATCAGATCCACATCTCGGACGGAACCTTGCACCGAGGAGAACCGAGCATCGTTTTGGGCTTTTTTTTTTTTTTTTT
>NW_013952887.1:1918-2702 GCF_001266775.1 Austrofundulus limnaeus
CCCCTGCCTCCAGACTCTAATCCACCATGAATTAATCATGCTCTTGAGAGTTAACCAAGCTTGGGGAGGTGGAGTGGAAGGTGGGGATGGAGGGTGGATGGAAGGATATAGGTCTCTGTTGAGCCCCGGGGCTTACTCAGTGCACCCCCTTCTTCTGCGTGGTAACATCATGCACCAGCGACTGACCGCCCCCGGGGCCCCGGCTCTTTAAATTCAAATCTCCTATTGATCGTTCATCAGCTGTTGGTACAAACTGACCTTGTGCACTGCAAAAACCTGTCCACCTAACCAAGTTTTAAAACCTTTNAACTAACAGTCAGCATATTTGCAGTAAGAACACTAAAACGGTGAGACCAGGAGAACCCGGCACACAGGAAGTCCCGAACCTGACCCGGGTCACGTCATCACACCAGAACTTATTCTGAGAATAAAACCAGACAAGAAGGAAAAAAAAAGAGTTTAGGACTGTGGAGGCCCTGAGGCTCCAAACACATTTCTGAGAAGAAGAAAGTGTTGCTGCAGGATTAACAGGCGCGCGCGCAAAGACCTGACTTTATTTCACATTTCATCTAATCCGAGCCTGGAGGAGAACCGGGTCCCGGTCTGAGCTCAGCGCGTGGATTTAATCCTCACATTTGGTTTATTCTAAACCAGGCAGAGATTATCCCCGCTGACACCTTATCAGAAAGCATCTCCCGCGCGCGCGAAACAAACTCCTGCTTGTTTACATGTTGTTGTTCCGCGCGCGGCGGCTGCACACCGGATTATAATCCCACTGAGTCTC
>NW_013952887.1:3702-4196 GCF_001266775.1 Austrofundulus limnaeus
AATATTTATTTTTGATTCACATCGTTTTATTACTTTTTGTGTTTTTAAAACATCTAAATAAACATCTTTGATTTACGGACTAATTAAAAGTTTATTTGGATTTAAAAGCAACAAAAGAGCAAAAACGTTAGACACGTGCGCGCGCGCGCTCATCAAGGCGAGGAGGAGTTGTTATTGGAGGAAATCACACCTGGGTGTTTGTGTCAGCACACAGGATCAAACCCCGGCCGCTGCGACCCCCCTCTAAGACCCCCACGCAGACCCCGCTGGGTTTGCTCAGTCCGGCTGAGGAGGACCTGATAAATGGATCAGAATAATCAGGTCCACAGAAACCGGACCAGACTGTCAGTCAACAAGCAATCCACATGTGGAGCAGCTGCTGCTGCAGGACAAACAGATTCATGAAGAAAAGAATTCTGTAGAAAAAAAAACACACAATTTGTTTTAAAATAAAAAATATAAACTGCAGCTTAAAATAAGAATCACCTTTATTA
>NW_013952887.1:5196-5801 GCF_001266775.1 Austrofundulus limnaeus
AGTGCGCCCTGATCACAAACTGTGCGTTTGGTGGCAGTGTGTGTAAGTGTGTGTAAGTGTGTGTGTGCGTGCGTCAGCGAATGCCGGACCTGGTCTCAGTGACCCGGTCTTGATCCTGTCCCCTTCCCGCAGTGACGGCCTGCAGCGACCCGAGCCTGTCCCCGGACTCCCAGGACCAGCTGCAGGACGAGGTGGTCCTGAAGGACACGGAGATGGCCGCCCTGTCCGACAAGGAGACGGTGAACAACGAGAACGACGACCAGAACCTGGGGGGCAAGCGGCGCGGACCCCGGACCACCATCAAGGCCAAGCAGCTGGAGACCCTGAAGGCGGCCTTCGCGGCCACCCCGAAGCCCACCAGACACATCCGGGAGCAGCTGGCTCAGGAGACCGGCCTCAACATGAGAGTCATCCAGGTAAGGACCGGAACCGGTCCGTTTGGGTTCACTGAGGGACCAAAAAATACCCTTAGGAGTTCCAGGGAAGACCAGGATCTGTCTGTTTACTGGGTGTCACGCACCCATTAAAAGGTGTGATGTAACAGGTTTGATTTGATGGAAGACTGCTCCCCCTCCTCCCCCTCCTCCTGCTCCTCCTCCTCCTCC
>NW_013952887.1:7798-12242 GCF_001266775.1 Austrofundulus limnaeus
ATTTTTTACAAAATAAATTTTTGTTACCATTTAAGTCAAAACACTATATTTGCCTTTTTCTCCATACGTCACTTTTAGAATTAATCCTTGTTTCGATGTGACGGCTCACATTTGATTCTTTTATTTATCAGCTGTAATAATCAGGATGGATGTTCAGGATTTGTGTTTTTATTTAGTCTAAATTCTTATTTTATTTGGGTGAAATTGTGCGCAGGTTTTTGTAAACGACTAACATCATATAAAAGTGTAGCTTGATTTATTCCAAATGTTGGGATGATTTAAAGAGAATTGTGTTTGTGCCGTCGGAGCGTGTCCTGCCTGCTGAAGCCTCCCAGTATTCGGCTGCGCTGCACAAAGTCTCAGCCGTCGTTGATGAAATTGCCCCAATTTTAATTAATTTGCGACCACGTTGTTCTCCCCACCCAATTGCAGTTTTGATTTAAGTGTAACGTTGGCTGTGACTAATGCAGCGCAGCGAGGGTCTCTCCCTCTTTCTTTAACACAAATCAAGTGATGTATATTCAATAAATTCCTCAGCAGCTCAAACTGAACACTGTTTTTTTTTTYCCTTCTTCTCTTGCAGATTATCAGAGCGAATATTACGGCCCGGGAGGGAACTATGACTTTTTCCCTCAGGGACCCCCATCGTCACAGGCCCAGACCCCAGTCGACCTCCCCTTCGTGCCCTCCTCCGGCCCCACAGGCACCCCCCTCGGAGGTATGGACCACCCCCTGCCGGGCCACCACCCTTCCAGCGAGGTCCAACGCTTCTCCGACATCATGTCCCATCACCCCGGGGACTCTCCCAGCCCGGAGCCCGGCATCCCGGGGCCTTTGCACAGCATCTCGTCTGAAGTGTTCGGCCCCAGCCCGCCTTTTACCTCACTGTCGCTGAACGGCAGCGGATACAACAACCACCTGTCCCACCAACCCTCGGAAATGAACGAGGGCACCGTGTGGTAGCTCTCCAACGGACCCGACTCGACTGGGCCGGGGGGACTGAAGCCGGGGGGACTGAAGACGGGTGCTGCTGGAGTCCAAAATGGGGGGACGAGTAAAACGACAGGGTTAGGGGCGACATCACAGACATTTGTTATTGTTGTTTTTTTTATTCTAAATTTATTAATTTATTTATTTTTTCATTTACTCATTATCTTCATCTGTTTTGAAAGCTGACTCAACATATAAACCACGGCTATTCAACTAGCGGCCCACCGGCCACATCCAGCCCGCGAGTGACCAAAGTTCGGCCCGCCAATCGGTTCATTCATCTCTTAAGCCCAAAACCCGGTTTTCTGCTTTAATGACTCTGTTATTTTAGGTAAACACAGACATGTTTGGTGTCTACAGAAACGTCAGAATCTTGGCTACAAACTGGTAAAAAACATTTCTATGAACATCCAAGACAATTAACACTACAAGCAGTTGAAGATAAAACTATGAAAGTGAAAACAAAATTGGTTTAAAAAATTGGCAAATCAGAGATGTCAAAATGTTTTGTGGTAAATAAGAGGCAGAATCAACCCATTCTCACTCCCGAGTCGTCACATATTGACGCTTTTCCAAAGTTCCCTCTGCGTCCAGTTTTGACACGTCCGGTACTCCCCTTGCGTCATTTTTTGACGAGATGGGGCGGAATCTGTTGTCATAATTTCTGAAAGTGTAGAAAATGCACAAAAACTAACGTCACAAAGCCTAAAATTACCTTTATTCACTTTAGACATCCTGTCTCTGACCCTAGTACCTAAAATTAACCATTTTTAGAAAATGAAGGAAATTCACATCAACCATGTGTTCCAAAGGCTAAAATTACCTAATATTCACTGTAGACATCCAATCCCTGACCCCCAGTCCCTAAACTTAACCCTTTAGTCTGATCCCTCATGTTAACCTCAGACCTCCGACCCAAAGACCCCTGGTGGTACAACCCGGAAAAGCTGCGGGCGGCAAAGACTGACGCGGGGGGGGGTCACCTGATGCGTCAAAATAAGACGCAGAGGGAACTTTGGAAAAGCGCCAATATGTTGACGAGTCGGGAGTGAGAATGTGTTAGCATAATATGTTTCCTTTTTTTGTTTTATCATCACTACATTTATTAAATAGGGTTCTGTATGTTTTCATGATTAAATGCAGCAAAATAAACTATTTCAAAGGTAACAGATCTTTGTAATACTTAGTTTATTTACATAACAACTTTAATAACTGGGTGTTCGGCCCCTGAGCTGTTGGTCTGCAGTAACTGTGGCCCCCGGAGCAGTTCAGTTGAATAGCCCTGGTATAAACCATTGTGTTTAGTCCTGTGTGAGGGTGTTTTAATCTCTTCTTTCACCCACGCTACACTCAGCTTCAGAAACAGAAACCGAACTAAGTGAGACGGATCACCGCCCACACGCCACTCTTTATTTGGACCCGTGGGACCCCCTGTTACTTCTGCTGATTCTCATCAGTGGCCCTTCGCGATCAAACCCCGTAACACACGCTTCAAAAATGATAATAATAAAAAAACTCCTGTTAGATCCTAAACGAGAACTTGATKTGCTGTCAAAGACTTGAATAGCTTTACAGAGACGGTTGTGTAGGAAGGCTGAGCGGCGTTGGGACTGTCAGAGGCACATCTTATTTATCCAGAAGCTCCTCAGACCTCTTTGCCTATCGAGGCTTTGCCATACTGACACTTAACCTTTTTCACGAGACGTTGCTGACGGCCAGAGGAAAGGACAGGTTTGTCCTCCACACGGACTGTGTTTCCACTGAACCAGAGGAAGGCCGCCTTCAAAAGGTAAACCCTCTGTGGATTGCAAACCCTTTATTTAAAAYGGAAATGAACTTGAATAGTTGAATGAAGTCTACCTTCTAAAAAAACATCTTTTACCGGGGTTCTAAACGGGACTTAGAACAGTCAACTGTTTACGTAATCGAATAAATTCAGGAGTACCGAAGTCTCAAAAAAAACGTGTTTTAGAACCTCTTGATCCACATGAAAATGTTACAAGCAACCAACCAAACTTTTGTATTAATTTCATTTATATTGTATGAAGTTAAAAAAAAGAAGAAAATCTCATTTCCTGGGGTTGTGGTTCACTGTGCTAGTTTGTACAAGATGTTGTTTACAGAAAAGGTAAAAAAAAAAATAAAGAAAAACAAAGAAAGGTAGACATTTTGCCGAATTTGAAAAGATAGCACAAATACTGTCGAAGTGCGTCGCGGCGTCATCACAGTGTGTGTTAAACCAATTCTGCGTGTTGAAGGAGGAATTGGCTTCAGATTATTTTCAGTCTGCTGACAATTAAAGCTGTTAATTGAATATAACATAACTAGGTTTTATTTTTGTGTCTTTAAAGAAGAAAAATCCAAAAATAATAAAAATCGATGGTCAAATATGCAGTTAGCTGCTGCGACGTCTCTTTAAACCCTCATGGTATGTCTTTATTGTTCCAATAAACCTGAGCTGATGTGACCTCCAGTGCATATTAGACCATTCACTGTATTAATTCAAAAATGTTGACAAAATGTATTTCTAATAAAACTAGAAAACATGGATTTTTAAAGGTACTTTTTGGAAGTGATGTATGACGTTTTATTCAGGTGAATTTTCATCCCCAGACTGATTTTTTAGGCCAGATTTGGATCTTTTTCTCTGTGAACGATTTTTGTCCACATGTCATGTTTTTGACTGACTCGAGGAGGAAAAGAGTCGGTTTTTGCAGACTATGAGCTGATTAATGGGACTCAGGCAGAGCGGGTGAAACTGAAGCAACGTTTTGGTGGAAAATAAAAGAAACTAAGAAGAACACTCCTGTCACATTTCCTGCTTTGCAGCMGAAGTTTTGTGATGCTAATTTCGACCTGTCAGCTGGGCAGTTTTCTTATCTCGTGCTGCATCGGTTCCTGAACAACAGAGCGAGCAGCGAAACGTTTTTTATTTTGTTTTTGCTTTTTTCTGCTCCTTTCTCTGGGTGGATGGAAGCGTTTGGTCTCGCTGCAGACAGGGGGGAGTAAAGTCACAAGCTTATGTTGACGCTGACTTTTCTCAGCTGCTTTGCCACTTCCCCTCCCCCACCGTCTTCCATACCCTGTAGGTCATCAAGTGTTGGTGGTGAGCAGAGCAGCTGTGAAGGACGATGGTGAAGCTGCTGCTTGTTTTGCTTTCCTGTCTCTGCTCTGATATCCCCGTGCTGTTTCTGTGAGGTCTGCTGGCTGCAAACCCTGACACTCATTTTTGTGAACATATTAAAGGGATCCACGATTAGTTGTAACATTAGACTTTAATTGATAAACATATATTTTAACTGTAAAATGAAGACTGTAAAAATACTGTAGGTTGTTTAGTTTTTATCATTTTTAAACTAAAAGTTTAAAAATATATCACACAGACGGGGCCATTTTATTTACACACAAAGCATTCTGGGTAAATGTTGGCATGGATAGGTCATCGGTGCGAGGC
>NW_013952887.1:19043-20069 GCF_001266775.1 Austrofundulus limnaeus
CTTTCTACTTCTTACCTTTTTAAAAAATGTAGTGAGTAGAAAGTACAGATAATTGTGTAAAAATGTAATGAGTAAAAGTAAAATGTACACTAAATAATTACTCAAGTAAAGTGCAGATAACCAAAATTTATACGTATATATGTATTTGTACTTGGTTACTTTACAACTCTGAAAATCAATATAAAAAGTATCATCAATTTAAGCTGAAATTTACATTTTTAGTGAGAGGGTCATTGGAGGCTGCTGGTTCAATTCCTGGTTGTGTCAAGAAGGGAAACAGGCCTGAAACAAATCAAACTCTCTGTGTGAGAGAAAACAGTAAGCTTTGATTTTCACTGCTTTAACAGGTTTACTTATTTTCATTTATGCATGAAATAAAAACCTAATATTTCAATGAAAAATAAGCATGTGTGTGTGTGTGTGTGTGTGTTTGTGTGTGTGTGTAATGGTTTATGGCATAAAGTGAGGACTGTCATATGTTTTTAACCAAGAAAGTGAGGACATTTTTTGTTTTTTCATTATGTTTTGGTTCAGGTTAGGATTAGGAGTAGACTAGTAATGGTTAGTTTTAGGGAAAATGTCTGGGTTAGACATAAATACAGTTACAAAAATGAACGGAAGTCAATACAAAGTCCTCAGTTTGATGCAAATACAAGTGTGTGTGTGGTAGAAGCATCCTGTTGACAAACATTCAGGTCACTAAAACAATGAGAGAAATTGCATTCAGTGTGAATGCTGAACGACTGCTGGAATTTGTTAAAGAAACTGAGTTGTTAGAGCTTAAACAAGCTGAACGCTTGTTAGAAGCAACTTGTAGCAAAAGGCTAACTAAATATAAGTAATGACAGAAAGCTTAAAGTCTAAAAGCTAAAAGTTACAATTAAAGACAAAAATATTAAAAGCTGAAGCAGCAATCAAAGAGAGATTTAAAAAAAATCTGAAGTGTGTTTCAGTGTAGAAAATATTTTGTTTGTTTATTTATTTCAATCAAGAATTAAAATATGAGTACAAAACATCAAGTCATCC
>NW_013952887.1:21869-23239 GCF_001266775.1 Austrofundulus limnaeus
TATTAATACTTTTAAATCAAACAGAAAACAATAACAATAAAAAAACACTTTGAGTTTTGCCTGGAGTTGTTTCCTTTTTTGTTTCTCTCAGGGAGTTTTTACAGACATCAACTTCTTCATCTTCATCATTATTGTCTCAGCTCACYGGTTCCTCGGAGGTCTTTCAGGTTTTCACTAATGTTTAATACAGATTACGAATTTGCCGGAGACACGTTCTGACTCAACTAGTCTTGAACATGGAGCCGACAGGAGCGCAGCCCTGACCACCATCTTCAGTCTAATACTGTATCTGTCTGTTCATCTAAAACAAGCTCACACTGCCTCTCACACATAGCAGCAGCGTGAAATCATTTATAACCCCACTTCTGAATATGAGGTTAAACTCAACAAACTCAAAGATGACAGAGTGACGGGTAAAATGCAATAGGTTTAACATTTTAGTTTGTAAATTCATTTATCAAGGAACACTAGACTCAATAAATACTATATTGCTAGCAGGGATAATGTGTTTTAAGCAAAAAAAATGGGGAACAATAAAAAAAATTGTGTTCTTAATTAAAAATGGTGGTAGTTACTCTTCCTCCTCCACTGAGCAACACTTTTTATACAGTGCCTTTTAGTTAGTCCAGTAAAAACCAGACCCTTGTCCTTCACTTTGCTTCGTACGAGGGTCTGGACTCTCTGCTATAGAGAAGCGATTCTTGCTGGAGGCGTGGCCTCTGTTGAAGTTTAAATGATTGGATTGGTTGGCTGCAATGTGCGTCACTGTGAAGGACGAGCCCATTTTCATGCCCCCCGCGTCAAGGTATTGACGCTTGACCAAGCGTCATTATGTCCATTCTATACGAGATGGGGCGGAGGAGGACGATGTGTTTTTACGAGACTAGAATTACGCGAAACTAACCGTCCTAAACCCTAAATTTAACTTCTACTAGCCTTATAGAGCCTAACCCTGACCACAGACTCTAAAGTTAACCATTAACCCTGATCACTCATGTTAACCACATCCCTTATGATAACCACAGACCTTAAAGTTACCATTTAATCCTGATTCCTCATGTTAACCTCATACGTCAGGCAAACCTGGAAAAGCCGCAGGCAGTAAGGATGGACGTGCGTCAACATTTAGACGCTTGGGTGCTCCGTGCCCACACGTCAATATGTAAMGAGTCCGACATGAGAATGTGTTAGAAGGAGGCTAAGCTAAGAAGCTAACCATAAATCGCGTGTGCTGTAAACAACCCTACTGAGAGGAGAGAARTACYRAGCCGAACGAGACGACTGTAAATGAGAGCTGCTGCTTTGTCAGACAAATTTATTTTAATTTGGAAGCCTTATCAACACGGACTGGCTTCATTCACTTCCTCCAC
>NW_013952887.1:25104-31057 GCF_001266775.1 Austrofundulus limnaeus
TATGTATGTATGTATGTATGTATGTATGTATGTATGTATGTATGTATGTATGTATGTATTGCTATTTCGCCCAGCTCTACTTCCAGATAATAAAGAACAGTTTTTCTGCATYGTTTCAGGACAARATGATGCTAAATTAAATGCTGCACATAAAGAAAAAAGTAGAAATCAACTCAACAGTTTTGCTACAGGTTTGCGTGGAAGACAGCGAAAAATAAATCTGACAGCAAGAGACAAGAAAATCTACAGCAACCAAAATGGACGGATTAGGCTGAGGCAGGAACTGAAGAACAGAACCACAGAAATTCCTGTTGCAGAGAAACTACAGAGAGAAGCACTCTAAGATAAAACTGTATTTTTGTAGACCACTCATTTGAAGCAGGGGAGCTGGAAGTTGAAGCGCTTCTGAGCGACAGAGGTAGCTGTGAGTGTGTTAGGGACAGGTGGTGCAGCGGAACCTATTGTTGGTTGGATATGGCTGAGGAAACAAACTGGTCATCTGCCAAAGTTTCAGCTTCAAAGTGTTTTTGTGCAAAGCATTGAGCTCCAGCTTAGCTGTGATGCATTCACTGCTTGTTGTGTGTTGTAAAGAAAATTTACAATACATTTGACTTAAAGGCCTAGCATTCCTTGAATGTCTGCATTTACACAGAGTATTAAACTGCTGTCTTATGCAGAAAAAATGGCATATTATCATACTTCTGTATGTTTTCTRTAAGATACTTGTTGCATCTTCACTGTTCCACCTGTCTATCTCTCATTCACACATGAAATAAATCTTACTTTGGTCAGATTTTCCTTTTCCTCTCTTGTAAACATGCATATGCTTCTCCATACGCCACAAAAATAATAAAACAAAATTTTTATTCCCTACAATTAACATTTTTCATGTTTCTTTTCTCCCTTTTAAATTCTTGATTTTTCTCCAATTTTGTTGTTAAAATGAACAAACTATGTTTTCTTTTCAGGTTTACACAGTAAATGTGTTGTTTTAAATGTCATTACTTCTTGTCACCAGAGTGTGCTGCTGTGACGACATAGACTTTGTTGAAAAACAGGAGAGTAAGATAGACAGGGTTGCAAATTATATTTAATCATTGTAGCTACTGTAAGATTTTATTGTAAATTGTACTTTTTAAGATGAATTRTTTGAATCAAAACTCATACTTTTATCTGTTTTACCTCAAGCATTGAACTTAACTACAATCTCCTCCATTCCTGAATAAAAACRTGATTTTAAATTATGAGGAGAGGAAGAAAGCACTGCATCATACCTGCAGGGACAGAAACTGTTCCTTACAAGTCAACCTTTGTTTGAGTCATCAAGAAGTGATGACAAACCACAAGAGGAGATTCCTGTTCAATAAGCCCATAAAGATTGTGTACAAACTCTGCCTGCTTAGTGGGTTGCTTGTTCCACTGAACATGAGTGAAACTCAGCAGACATGCACTTGATGGCTTGTCTCCCTTTAACCAGCAGGCAGCTGAACCTCCACTGTGACTTCTGACAAAAAAAATAGGGGCCATATTTAAGTGACACTCTGACTCCAAGTTAAAGAAGGTTGCTTCATTTTACTGTTAGCTGTTAGTTGAGTTAGCTGTCGGCTGTTAGGTGTTAGCTATGTTAGCTCATAGAGACTCACACCTGCAGCCTGTGGTGGTGAGTTTAAAACACATTTATKTGTTAACAAGGTTTCCATGGTTTAAGACAGTGATTCCCAACCAGGGGTACRTGTACCCCTTGGGGTACACAAGCATGTTACAGGGGGTACGTAGAAAAATTTTACAGGTGTGTAAAACACACATAAAAATAGGACTGAGATATGTAGGGCCCTATGAYTTCCACAATGTGGAAATTGCAGATGGAATCACAGAATTAACACAAAATGGAATCCAGTATAAAAYGTGGAATCTCACAGAATTTGCTCATTTGGGCGAGTTTCTGACATATTTTGGACGCTGCTGCTTCCTGGACCTGCCATTACCTGAATTATTTATTTAATTACTCATTCACTTTCAAGGCAACATTGTTACCTTTATGTTTAATGAAAAATATCTGAGAATTAAACATTCAAGGGGTTAAATAAATAATTTTTATTTAATGATACGTTGTAGTACATTATGGTTTTGGAGAATCATCATTACGTTTAATTGAAGGGGTACTAGCAGTGTTACAAAATGGCTCAGGGGTACACTGTTCCTTCTACCCTTAAAACTGTTCCAGCACTTTCAGGACCTTGGACAGTTTCTGCAACCCTTCACACTGTTCAAAGTCCTGAAACATTCCAGCACTTTCAGGACCTTGGACAGTTCCTTCAGCCATTCACACTGTTTAAAGCAGTGATTCCCAACCAGGGGTATGAGACCATATTACAGGCGGTATATGGGAAAAAAAATTCCAGGTGTGAAAATAAATAAATAAAAATAGGACTGAGATATGTATGGCCCTGTGATTTCCGCAATGTGGAAATTGCAGATGGAATCAAARAATTAACACAAAATGGAATCCAGTATAAAATGACGACTCTTACTGAATTTGCTCATTTGGGTGAGTTTCTGATGTATTTTGGACAATACAATGTAATTTRAACTGCTGTTTTCTGCACCTGCTGTTTTTATCTTTATTTTTGAGTTGAAAAAAATAAAATGCCTTAGAATTATACCTTCTAGGGGTTAGAAAAATACTTTTCATTCAATAATCCGTTATAGTACATTATAATTTTGGAGAATCATCATTATGTTTAACTGAAGGGGGACTAGTGGTATGACAATATGGCTCAGGGGGTACACAAGTCTAAAAAGCTTGGGAACCACTGGTTTAGGAGGATTTGTGACCATTAGTCRACAATCAGTGCTTGACACTGCTAACGCTGGTCATGGTGAGGAAAGTGTAGATTCAAAAGGCTTCTTCTTCCATCCCTCACGTGTGGCATTTCAATGTGAACCACAATTAAAATAAGGAGAGATACAAGCAGCTGAAATGAGCTTCTGTGTGGCATCTCCACAGGTGCTGTAATAAAGTTTGTGAGTTCAATGTCTGTCTCCATTTTTATTACAATTACCAGAATAATTTTGCTGACAAGGATAAGCACATCTGTACCACCACCTTTCCTGCATCATTTAGGTGAGACTCTAGCTGTGTTTCCGTTGCAAATGTGCRCAAAACTTTGTTGATATTCTGTTAATGTCGAAAAACACAGTTTCGCAACTGCGGTGTTTCCATAAAGTAAGAAATGCTATTAAAGTCACGCGTGAACACGTTTGTTCTCGCGATAAGTCATTACCTTTAACCTATGTGCCGCTATCAGCTGATGTGAGAGCTGCGGAGCTGTCATCCCTGCGCATGGGCCTCTTCAATGCGCGCTCCATCAACAACAAGTCTTTTGCCTTGAACTTGAACTTGTTATGAAGGAGTCCCTGGACTTTTGGTTTTTAACTGAAATATGGCAGCAAAGACTGGAGTATATTCATCTGTGGGAACTCTGTCCAGGTAACTTTTCTGTCCTTGCACCACCTCGGGAAGTGCGCAGAGGCGGTGGATTAGCGGCCGTGTTTAAAGATGGTTACTCCTGCAGACTTGTTAATTCAGACTCATTCTCTGCATTTGAGCTTCAAATAATCAAAGTTGGCTTTTTGAAAACTTTTTACTGTATTTTAATTTACCATCCTCCAGGTGCAGCCAGTGTGTTTTTATCTGAATTTACTGAGCTTCTGTCTTCCATCATTAAGCTGGAGAATGTTTTAATATTGGGTGATTTTAATCTACATATTGATGATGTTTCCTGTAAGGCAGCTGCTGACTTGATCTCCGTCACAGACTCATTTCATTTTACTCAGCATGTGTGTGTGCCTACTCATAAAAAAGGCCGTACATTGGACCTTGTTTTCTCCTTAGGCCTTAATATAGAAGATGTT
This sequence comes from Austrofundulus limnaeus, assembly GCF_001266775.1. Classification (NCBI taxonomy): domain Eukaryota; kingdom Metazoa; phylum Chordata; class Actinopteri; order Cyprinodontiformes; family Rivulidae; genus Austrofundulus; species Austrofundulus limnaeus. Next base: position 29,020 of record NW_013952887.1, read on the forward strand.
TGTGTGGAGGATATATTTTTAAGTGATCATAATTGTATATATTTTAATGTGTCTTTTAGTCCTGATCCACCTCCTCCTAGAGGAGACTAGAGGAGAGTTTGCCATAAGACTGAGCGTCAGTGGAAAAGAACCAAGCTGGWGGTTCACAGGCTCTATCTTAAAGAACTGATCAGCTCCTTAAATGAGATGCTCAAAACTGCCAGGACCAATTATTTTGCAAATCTCATCAAATCCAAAGGAAGAAATCCAAAAATTTTGACACACTCAAGAACATTGTTTCACCTACTTTTTCTACTGTAAGTGCTTTTACAAATGCAGATTGCAATCGTTTTTTAAATTATTTTATTGACAAAGTTGCCGGCTTCAGGGCCTGTATCTCTCCTTCTTCATCAGGAATTGTACCCAGTGTAAAAACAATTGGCAAACCCTGAAACAAGTTTGTTTTAGGTRGCAACTCCTGAGAAAGGGGCCAGATAACAGAAAAGGGGAATCCTCTGCCTCCTAGAGGACTTGTCCACACATCAGTTTGATTCCACACATTATGGACAGTCCAATGAACATGATGAACACCTACAGGGTATTTTCCAGCGTCTTAAAGATGTGGGTCTACAGATAAACTTCAGGGGATTCTGATGTTATCAGTCCATGAAATCGACATTATTAGGCATTGTCAGTCCCATACAATGGCTTCAGACTGTCCTGACAGTGCCCCCTAGTGGGTTAATATATCAATGTCAATGAATGTGTAAATAACCATAAGCAAAACATATTTAAATAATTTTTTTGTCCTTGCCTTGCTCTTGCTGTCCGTGTCGGTCTCAAACCCTGGACTCCCGCTATGAGGTCCGACGCTCTACCCACTGCCCTATTAAAAGGCCACATTATAAATATCCATCGGAGGGCAGTGTCTTTGGCGGTGTCTTTAGTGCTAACCATGACATTTTCTCTAAGGTTAACCTTAGTGGCTTTTTGCCTCATGTTAACCTGTTTTTTATGCCTCATTTTAACCAGATAGTAGTTTTATGCATAATATTAACCAGATAGTGGTTTTATGCCTCATATTAACCAGATAGTGGTTTTATTGCGTCATATTACCAGATAGTGGTTTTGTGCCTCATATTAACCAGCTGACAATCTGAAGCCATTCTATGGGACGGGGAACCTGCTAACCGGCACAGGCGGGACATTCTGAAGCCATTCTAGGGGACTGATAACTTCTAATAATGTCCATTTCATGGATGATAACATCCGAAGCGGGTGCAAACTTCAACAAACACTCATGAGTCAAGTATCCCATGCTTAAGTCATCTCTAAGGAGGTCCAAATCACGTGATGGCAATTGCTGAAAAAACAGAAGATGGTTCTTTGTTCTTGGGTTTAACCTCCTGGTTTAACAAAGTTTTACTGACTAGATGACATTCAGTACGTTACAAAAGAATGTGGCTGACCAGACCTCACATCTTCAGACCCTTACGGAGTCCATGAGGGGACTTTAGTTTTGCGTTCCCACACAACAGTGTTGCGTTACCTCACAGTACGTTTTGCATTCCCTTGCAAAAGCCATTTATTATCATTGTACCTGCTGGTTTATTAACAAATTCACATGCTCACGGGAGGTACTGATTTAATTCAGATTTGGATTGAATATCTAACAGCCATGCATGGAGGTAAGTAATATGATACAGATATTTTAAATCTATGCAACCACGCAATATCACCTTCAGTTACCCTAACTTGCAGCTGAACTTCCTGTTTCAGTAACTGCTATTTTTCAAAATAAAAGTCTTATCTAATAAAGTTCACACAAAATATTAAACTTTTGCATGGGAATGCAAATGTTTGTGTGGGAAAACAAAAGGTTTAGCAAAGTAATGCAAAATAAAAAAAACATAATCCCCCCATGTCCTCTCATAAGCTCCGTAGACCCCTTCCTGTGTTTAAAAAATATTTTTCCTTGTAGCACCAACATGGCGCCAATTTAAAGGGACAATATTATGTGTTTCTCAGGCATACATTTAAATACTATACCATAATAAAG
>NW_013952887.1:32670-34447 GCF_001266775.1 Austrofundulus limnaeus
AGTCTGAGGACAAAGGACAGAATATAAAGGAAGAACTAATGAGGTAAAACAAGAAACACCTGGGGAAGAAACATGAGGATCAGGTGTGAGTGGGCAGGGCTAGAGCAAAGGCAGACAGGAGGTAGAAAACAGGAGGAAAAGACAGAAAACTTAGACTAAATCATAAGCACAGACACAAATCATGGCATAAATAGAAAATAAACTTATCTTCTCATCACTTCCTCTTCTAAACACCTTGAAATTGAACTCTGTCTCTTTGAGAACCACCTTCTGCTTCTGTCCCGTCCATTTCAGTGCAGGGGGAGGGGGGGTCGCGCGCGCTATGTTGCAGTTTACTTGGCATCTGAAAATACGTTTCCTCAAAGGTATTTTGAATCTGAAAAGAGCTTCACTGAGTGAGAGGTAGTGTTAAGAGCAGCAGACAGTTTAAGTTTCACTTTCACTTTGCTCTGTTACTGTGGAGAACCTGCAGGAGTCATGGGCGGGGTGTGTGGGGTAGCAGGTGGGGGGTGCAGGATTTCTCAAACATGCATTAATTAGTCAAAGCAAGGCTTTGGGCATGTTTTTATGAGAATATAACATTATAGCATGATGTAAAACTCAAAAAAGTTGATTTTACATGATATTGCTCCTTTAAAAAAACAGAAAATAATTCAAGCACTGTAGTAACTGTGCCAGGTCTGKATGTGGTGCTGTAAGCTGCTACAAAAATATACCAAAAACAGGAAACAATGTGAGGCCATGGTTCTGAAATATGTGAACAGCCTACTTGAGGTTGGAGGGATGAGTTCAGGTATCTCGGGGTCTTATTCAGGAGTGAGGAAAAAAGAGAAGAGGAGACTGACAGACAAATCAAGGCAGTGATGCAAGCAACCAAAACATTATGGTAAGTTGTGGTAAAGCTCTCATTTTACTGCTTGATCCATGTTTCAACTCTCGTCAATGCCATGAGTGTTGGGTAGTGACTAAACAACAAGACTGCAAATACAATAAAATAAATATGTTTCCTACGGTTGTGCTTGTCCTTCAGAATGTGGAGAGAAGTTTGGACTTCTGGGGAGGAACTCAGAGTAGAGCTGTTGCTCCTGTACATTTAGGAGCCAGCTCCAGTGGTTTGGACATCTGGTAAGTGGAAGACAATGACAATGACACCAGTGACAGAAAACAAGACGTAGAGCAGATGCTCCGAGCTGTAAACACAAGCAAAAACAGAAAGTGGGGAGACAAAGATGATGTWATAGAAGCAAATACAAGAGCACAAAACAAATACATTTTGTGGACTAATGGCCAAATAGAACCTCTATTTAGTTTCACAATAAACTATTATTGATTGGGAGTAGTTCCAGTTCATGTCTGTGGACATAATGTCCAATTTCAGACAGAGGAAAGGCTGGGTAGATTMTACACAATGGTTGGTCTTTAAAACATGTTCTTTGTTTTTGAAATGAATGCGTGATGAACAGTTTTGCTTATTGAAATGTTGACAGTTTAATAAAGTAAATAAAAACTGTTTTAGTCTCAAATTCCTTTGATGTAATAATAAGAGGTTATTTCTCAGCTCTGTCCAAGGCTTTGTACTCTTTATCAGTCATGTCTCTTTATCAAAGGACGCAACAATTTTGCTGTAATTGAGTAACTGGCATGTGCAACACCAACACAAGCATGCAATCTGTCAACTTAGTTGTTACAGTAGTTTGCCTCATTTGGGTTGTCAGGTACGCTGAAAAAAAAAGATTTTTGGGTGTAGGAACATTATTTTTTTTTGGGTGTAGTAACA
>NW_013952887.1:39560-40664 GCF_001266775.1 Austrofundulus limnaeus
AGATAATGATGAGTAAATTTTACTTGAATTTGTAGCATTTACATTTACTTAACAAACATTAGTGCATATTGTTACAAGGATTTTTTTCAAGTTCATCTTACAAGTTATTTTGTTCAGTGTAAGGTTAGAGGTGTGACTGAAACATCATCATCTAAAAAGGTTTGTTTAGGCCATCAACACGACAGAAAGGTCATGGATTTTCTCTCTCTGATATCTGGTTTTAAAATATATATAATTTAAGATCTCCTAAATGTTTTCATGAGCCAAAGTCTGGAAACTACTTTTTAATTCACATATAAAATCCTTWCCATAATGTGTAGGCTTTGCTACCTCACATGCGTATTCATGAAGCAACTATGAAAGACTATTTTGTATTCATAAATAAACAATGATAAACACTTCCCTTTACTTCTTTAGATCAGACCATGTAAAACACTGAGCTCAGCCCTCAGAAAATATCAGTAAATGTGACTTTATTTGCTTTTCAGAGTCAGTATAAACGGAATCTTTTCATCATAATTAGTATGTAACTTTTTGTGGTTCAATTTACACAAGGAAATTGCCCATGTAGAAAACAATACATTCGCCCAGRGAGGAAAGTATACTCATTTAGCAATGTGGAAAGTACTAATTTCCCCCTGGAGGATATCCTGATGGTATCTGAGGTCTGTAGGTTGGCCTGATTAGCACAGAGCATGGAGTGTGTCTGCACCATCTGACCCACTGAGTGATATTCATTTGTCATTCACATATTGGAGACCAACTGCTGTGTTTTTGCTTAGGGCAAGGGTTTTCTCAATGAGTTGTTTGTGTATGATTGCACTGGCGGTTTCTCATCATGATATCATATAACAACCACACTTCAGTGCGAAATCTGTTCATAATTTACTCAAGCTGCTTTTTATGTCTGTCTTTCTTGACTTTTATTGTTGAAAGGAAGCACATTTAGTCTGTAATAATCATCTGAGTTTAGTATCACAGTGGTTAACAATACACACAAACGGACAGTAAAAGTACATACCTTGCGGTAAAACCTAGAATTTATGTTTAACTTGATTGAAAGCAACAGTACGGAAGCGTGTTGCTATCAGGCAGGAAAAAAAA
>NW_013952887.1:42783-46037 GCF_001266775.1 Austrofundulus limnaeus
ACCCTTTGTACGAACAAAAGTAAGAGAAATTTAGAATAAGAATACGAACATGTTCTTGCATGAGTTCTATTGTTTCATTAATGGTTTCTGTAGTTTCTGCACTGATAAAGGGTTTAAAATGACTCATAAATAAAAGTAACACTGTATGCGCAAAACTGACTTGACTAATCATTACAAAGTGTTTTGTTGTAAAATCAGGTTTTATTCAAAAATAATTTTGGTCAGAAAAATATAAACACAGAAGAATCCCAGAGATATTCAAACATTCTATGAGTTTACTATTTGTTCAGTGCTTCTTTTCAAGAATATCTTTTGTATTTTTCAAGAAATATAAATTAAAATAAAAAAAACATCATAGAACTGTCACTGTGTATAGTGCCTGGACAAATTGATTTTAGTTATTTTCTGCCAGTTTAATATGCTGTACTGTGACATTATCTCTGTGTCTGAGAGACTAGTTGCATGCATCACAGAAAAGTGTTATCACCTAAACACACTCTAACTTTAGCTGCAGGTATTTGTTGCAGTGTTACTGTAGCCAACACACAAAGCCTTGTTGCTAATTAAAGCAATCCCATGCTTATCCTGAGGGGGAAATACCTGGATTAAAGGGAGATTTGCAACTCAAACCTCAGACATGCCTAATCAATTTAAAGCCATTAGACAATTAATTCACTTGGTGGAGGGTGGCTATTGCACGTGCACTAATCTGGCACAGTAGTTGACAACTGTGCGTGCTGATGATTATTGAGTGTACTGTGTACATATGAAYTAAGAAGAATGGGCAAGCATCCCATTCACAAGAAAGAAATAAACAAAYCATGTTTGCTGTTACAACATCAGGTCAACAGGTCTGTGGGATTATATTACAATTATAATGGTATCATACTGGTGTTTAATAAAAAGCACAACCATCAAAGTAGCCCACTGGTAATGTAATTTATACATTTTAGACTTTAAGAAAACATTATAGTCCACAGGGAGCAGGATGCCACCAGAGAGGGGGGCAATGTCCTTATTTAAAAAAATGGCCAGATTATTTTATCTTCCTGAGTCCCAAGCTTGGTGTGTATTGTTCATTTCCTCTAGAATTCATAGAACCTCATGAGCATAAAAATAATCAGTTTTTTTTTTGAAAAATTATGAGTTCAAATATGAATATAGCTTTGATTTAAAGTAAAAAACATWAAAAAACTAAATTTAGTTCCCTAAACTCACAGCCTGAAATCAATGTCCTCAAAACAAATCAATAAGTTGAGTAACAGAGTTTTTCTCTATAATCAGCGTAACATGTAAAAATAAACAAATGAACAATTAAGTGGCATGTGTATCAGAAGCTGATTCTCTGACTTATCACCCACTTCRGATGTTATCATCCATGAAATGGACGTTATTAGGTGTTATCAGTCCCCTAGAATGGCTTCAGAATGTTCCGCCTGTGCCGGTTAGCAGGTTCCCCGTCCCATAGAATGGCTTCTGATTATCAGCTGGTCAATATGAGGAATAAAAATCTGGTTAATATGAGGCTTAAAGCCACCAAGGTTAACCTTAGAGCAGATGACATGGTTAGCACTAACCTCTGACAGAGGTATATTGTGGYCTYYCAATAGGGCAATGGGTAGAGTGTTGGACCAGAGAGTGGGAGACCAGAGTTTGACTCCAACACGGACACAAAAAAAGTTATTACAATATGTTTTGGTTATTTACACATTCATTGTCATTAATATATTAACCCACTAGGGGGCACTGTCTGGACAGTCTGAAATTTAGAAGGCACAGTAGGGACCCTCTGAAGCCATCATATGGGACTGATAATGCCTAATAACGTCCATTTCATGGACTGATAACATCAGAATCCCCTGGAATAATTGCTGTTACTGTAAAATACGCTAACGTTTTTTTAAGGCACCACTGACAGAGAGTTTAGGTAGGAATCCCTGTGAGCTAAAGAGGAGAAGAAGAGAGTCCAGGTACGATGGAGAAAAGTTTCAGGAATGATTTGTGACAAAAGGCTGGCAGCAAAGATAAAAAAGAAAAAAAGTTTACAAGAGACTCAGTGAGACCAGCTGTTTTGTGTAGTTCATAGCCAAAGTTAGGCTACGTTCACACTGCAGGCAAAATACGACCCAAATCCGATTTTTTTGCCCCATCTGGCCCATATCCGAGTTTTTTTTTTGATAGTCTGAAAAATCACATTTTTTCAAATCCAACCCAGGCCATTTCAGTATGTGGTTCTAAATTGGATACAWATCTGGTGTTTTCAAAGCGACTGCAGTGTGAACTCTCGTGTCGCATTCCATCTGATTTTTTCATCAGTGAGGAGGGGTGAAGGATCGATAAGACACTAACCTCAAGTCACGTTTAAATCTGTAGCCCCATGTGTTTACAGCTCCAAAACACAAGTCCAGTCTTTAGTGAAACATTTTGTCTCTCCTCCAAGAGACTTCTTCAGTCAGATGAGTTTCAGGTGAACTCAGCCTTATAAGCACTGCCTCCACATGGTGGACAAACAGGTTAGTCACATGTAAAAGACGGCCATTGCCCAACAATAGGCTTGATTGGCTCTATTGTTCATAGAGGGTCATGTGCCTGTTTTTGTTTTTTCCCTCTGTGTTGGTATCTTTGGGGCCCTGATTCACACCTTTTGCTCACAGGGGGCGGAGTCATACTTGCAATACCAGCGCTGTAGGAGGAGGACAACTGGACACGTTGGCCTCCACCTCTGTTTAATGGTGGACAGTTTTTCTTCACAAAGATGGCTTCCTTTACTCCTCTCTCAAACCARCATTCCTCTCTATCAAGGATGAGAACATCTTCATCCCTGAAAGAGTGACCGCTGACCTGTAGATGAGTGTAAACTGCAGAGTCCTGGCCTGTAGATGAGTGTAAACTGTAGAGTCCTGACCTGTAGATGAGTGTAAACTGCAGAGTCCTGACCTGTATATGAGTGTAAACTGTAGAGTCCTGACCTGTAGATGAGTGTAAACTGCAGAGTCCTGACCTGTAGATGAGTGTAAACTGTAGAGCCATGACCTGTAGATGAGTGTAAACTGCAGAGTCCTGACCTGTAGATGAGTGTAAACTGTAGAGCCCTGACCTGTAGATGAGTGTAAACTGCAGAGTCCTGACCTGTAGATGAGTGTAAACTGTAGAGTCCTGACCTGTAGATGAGTGTAAACTGCAGAGTCCTGACCTGTAGATGAGTGTAAACTGTAGAGTCCTGACCTGTAGATGAGTGTAAACTGCATTATCCT
>NW_013952887.1:47523-49617 GCF_001266775.1 Austrofundulus limnaeus
GTCAATCTGTTGAGTTGAGTTGGAAAGCGAATGCGCTCATGCTTCATGAGGAMGCAGCTGTAGCTCTCCGRRGAGGAGAACCAGCGTTTGGCTGTGAGGTTTCGCTCATTGAATCAAAGGGAACCTCTCAGCCKAGACCAGACCATCACACGGTCTCGTCYATTATTTTGAGCTTACCGAAGTWCCTCACAGAGAAACTTTTGTTTTGAAACTTCAGAGCAGAAGTTTTCTATTTTTGAGACGGATACGAGAAGTGCTTCGTCTTTGATCTTCGAATGAAAGCAGCCAAGAAGATGCTGAAGGAGTAACGTAAACACCTTGAAAGTGTCCAACTGGATGAGGTTCTGAGAAGTTCTCCACCAACTGGATGATCTTTCCTGCGACTTGAGCCRTAGTGGGTGAAACTATCCCCGGTCAAGGTAATGGCTGTTTGTTACAGAGCGTACCTGAGGTCTGGCTGAATTCATTGAGAGACGTCTGCCCTTTCTGGTTTAAATCCACATTCTTTAAAGGATAAAGTTAAAACTAACTAATCCTCCTCCTCCTTTCTTTCCTATGGAGTCCGCGAGGGGACATGGAGGGATTTTTTTTCTTTTGTGTTCCCACGCAATACCTTTGCGTTAACTCGTAATACTTTTGCGTGTTTCCTCGCAATACTTTTGCGTTACCTCGCAATATTGTTCTGCGTTCCCACACAAAAGTTTGATTTGTAAATTAACTTAATTAAATCGGACTTTTATTTTGAAATATCCGGTTACCAAAACAGGATGTGTCGCCACAAGTTCGTGAAATTGACATTGATGTTATGTGCCTGCACTGTGTTAAAATATCAACATATGACATACTTCCATGCGTAGTTGTGTGACATATTCATTCTGAAGCTGAATTAAAGCAGTAGGCTACTTGCTAATGGTAAATGTGAGTTTGTTAATAAACCGGCAGGCACAACAGTGATAAACGACTTTTGCGAGGGAATGCAAAAAAAGAAAAAAATCCCCCATGTCCCCTCACGGGCTCAATACTCTCCTCTTAAACCCACCCTGCCAAAACTTAAGAAAAGTGCCTCAAACAAATGGTTTATTAACATCTAAACCTCAAAGTTTGTTGTTAAACTTTTTATAGGAAATTAATCTCACAATAAGCTGTTCATTAGTGATTTGATTCTGTAAATAAAWAAATGATCGCATTTATTTTAGATCAACTTAAACTCACTGAGTACGCTCATCTAATTGTGTTTTGTCCATGCAGTTTTGTATGAAGATATTACCGAAAATAAGAGCCCATGTATTTCCTTACAATTTTTATTATAAGAAGGTGTATAAATCACTACACKTGAAAAGTAAACTGGTTTTGCAGCTCAACATTGTGATGTAGTGATGACAGATGGTCCGGGCCACTCACATTTAAAATATGAGATTTCCAACACACACATATTGTACATACTGTTCCTCATTAACACAGCAGAGTTACACTGCACTACTCCTTTGTTTCTACAATGCCGGCTTCATTGTTGAAAGCTCATATTTTTGTGGGATAACATAAAATGATGTTCAAAAGAAAATGTTATATTGAGAAGTTCAACAGCATTAAATACTTCATCCTACTTTACAAAACAATGTTCACTGTCATTTAAGCAATAAACCATTGATACTTGTTTACAAGTGTAAAACATTTTAAGGAGAGCTACAGAAATGAATATCGCTGTTTACAATCATATCACTAAACATAAAATTTKAATAAAAGTTTCCTGCTATGATCTTTTGTTTTCTTCAATGAAAATCTGGAAGTTATTCCTATCATCTAGATTTTACATTGATGCACGAGGAGAGAAAATGATTATTACACAAGCTTAAAGAAATCCCGAACATTTGGCCTGAAAAAAAAAAGACATTTATTCCAATTAAAGCAGGCCTATGTGAGTGCAGTCAAGCAGCTCTGTTATTCAATTCCATTAGAATGAACGATGCAGTGGCATGCAACCATGCAGTTAACAGGAATTAAAACCATAGGCAAGATGACGGATTACACAAGAACAGAGGTGTGTGTGTGTGTGTGTGTGTGTGTGTGTGTGTGTGTGTGTGTGTGTGTGTGTGT
>NW_013952887.1:49681-51404 GCF_001266775.1 Austrofundulus limnaeus
GCCTCCATGTGACTGATACTCACATCACATGGCTATCGTTGACACCTAATTAACACTTATTGTTAACAGGGGGTGGATGCATCAGGACGATGTGTGTGGAAAAACAACATTGAATCTTCTCACCTGTCKGAAGAAACTGGGCAGCAACCTCCTGTATTTTGTTTACCCTGTGTGTCCACCGTGCACAAAACCAGTCCAGTCTCCTTCCACCAGTTCTTTGACTCTTTGAAAGTTTTATTTGTCTGTAATTATTTGTTTTGCTGGAACAGTTGTCAGCTGCTCCTCAGAGAGCAGAACTGAGATCAGCTCACTGCAGCCACTTTTCACAAACACTCATAAGTACTGGATCAATGACACGATACTTCATGCATTTCCTGTGTCAACCAATTCTGGTTGAAGTGGGGGTGTCTGTCYGTCCATCCGTCTGWTTTCTGCCACTTATCCAGGGTCAGAACTCAGGGGCAGCAGCCTAAGCAGAGAGACCCAGACTTCCACTTGGACCAGCTGCTCTGGGGCAATCCCAAGGTGTTCCCAGTTGAGAAACATAGTCCCTCCAGCGTGTCCTGTACAGCTAAAAGTGGAGAGTGTGGGTGTGTGGGTGTGTGTGTGTAGGCGAGAGAGAGAGACTGAGCGTTTGTGCATTCATGCATCAAACCACATGTGTACTTTATTTTCTTGCTTTTTTGTTTGTCAGTGTGTGTGTGTGTGTGTGTGTGTGTGTGGGTGTGTGTGTGTAGGACAGAGAGAGAGACTGAGCGTTTGTGCATTCATGCATCAAACCACATGTGTACTTTATTTTCTTGCTTTTTTGTTTGTCAAAATCGTAGACAATGCAGTTTTCCAACACATGTACTTGAATATTAAATCAAACTAGCTTGAATAACTGAAACGTGCGATCAGGTCTCCTCTATGGCATTGCTTCAGTGTACTTGTCAGTATTTGCCAGCTGTAGTTATTGCATGATGTATGGCTCTCTTCTTGATGCATGCATGACAGTTGGCAGTCATTAATCATAGTTAGAAGATAGGACATGGTTTAGGGTCCCTTCCCCTGCTTGCATTTCTTAAATCTTTTAAAACAACGTGGTGTTCCTGAGGTCCAAGCTCCTACGATGACTGTGACAAACACAAACACATCTCGTGTCATTCAGCAGCATGAGGTGGCTGCTTTGTGGTTCTGAACACACACAAGGTAGAGTAAACCAGAGTTTCATTTCCACTCTGATTTAACAGCAGCAGAACTTTACTTTTCTGAATTTTCGTTTGTGACACTGGCCAACATCGTGYTTTTTAGTGATGACAGTTAAAAATGAGCTAATGGTGTCTTTGCTGGTATAACAGCGCTGTTGCAACACGCCCACTGATACATAGTAGATCAAGCATGYATTTAATTAGAAACAAAAGCTGGAAATTATTTATTAATCTCTGTTGTGTTTTTTTTTATAACGGCTGTTTATAATGGAAAAATGTACAGATAATACTTTATTAAACACAAAAAGGAGCAAACAGCCACAAGAGTCTCATCTACAGAGTCACCACCTTTATGTGGTTAAGGGACCCTGAGTACCCATGATCCTGAGGGTTTGTTGTCTGGACCATCAGGCTTTGGAATTGTGTCCTGTGGTTATTGGTCTAAAGCAGGGGGTTCTTAACCTTTTTGACCTCGGGGCCCAATTTGTTGAACATAAAGTGACGCGAGGCCCAGTCACACATTACCAATGTAT
>NW_013952887.1:51962-53927 GCF_001266775.1 Austrofundulus limnaeus
CTCTTCATATTAGTGACAAACAATAACAGTAACAACAGCTTTTTGACAAGTTTAAAGTTCATTTAAAAATAAACTACAAAAAATAATTTAAAGTACAAATTGAAATATAGTTGTATTTGCAACTGTATTTGATAATGTTTTGAACATTTAAAATACTGCCTAGTAGAACCAGAAGCTGCTCTTCATATTAGTGACAAACTTGGTGTTTTTTGATGAGTTACTTTCATTTTGTTTCTACTTTTCATTTAAAATARGTTYCCATTCTCGGCAGGTTTCTACGGTTCTTCTACACATTAAGAAATTGTTAAACAACTAAGTGGTGCACTACTGCTACTAGTGGTGAGAAAGTGTATTCCATCTTATTCAAAACCAATGCGGTCCCAAGGCCTCTGTGGCCCAAAGTTAAAAACTATTGGGCCATGGCCCATAGATTAAGAATCTCTGGTCTAAAGGGAACAACTGGACCAACAGTGAAGATGATGAAAGAAGACCTCAAACATCCAGAAGATAAAAACTGGGGCATCTTCCTGGAGTCCGGCCTGGGGTGAAGTGGCAGTTGGTGGTCCAGTCTTGGCTGGGCAAACCCAAAAAAGCCACATTCACATGGGTCCAAATGTTTTAATGCATTCAAATGAATAAAATAAAGGATTTTTTTCTGAAATTTTAGAGATTGTAACTTCAGTCTCAGGTCAGGTGTTGTTCCAGTCTGTTTTAAACATGCAATTTTTCAGCCATTACTGAAGAAAAATAGTGTTTCCTTTTTTGTTATTTTTTGGCCCATTTTAAATCTTTTTTTTTTTTCAAAAATTTGAAAAGCTTAGTTATTATCCAACTGCAGCTCTTGTTAAATGCTCTCAATACTTTAGAAATATTTCAGTCTGGTTTTAAAGCTCTTCACAGCACTGAAACTATATTCAGWATGGGTGTACTGCTCGTTAGTATTTGTTTTGTGTGCTGCACAATTGTTTTTAAACGTGCCATATAAATAAATTTGATTTGATTTGACTCCTGGTATCATTAGCTAACTTTAGGAGCATTAATGTTAATCAATAACTGAATTATTGATGTTGGATTTAAGATAATTAAAAAAATTGAAAAACTGCATCTGTTCTTTGAGTGGCTTAAACTTTACACATAAAATACAGCTTAAGTTATTGTGACTGTCATAATAATTACTAAATTGCAAAAACCAATACTTTTTTTAATTGTACAAAGTGGTATTTTTATTTTTGCTCTTGTTTGCTCTTTGCTCTCAAAATGCACCGTAAGTTTTCAACTGAGATCAAAGATGGATGGAATAATACCTCAATTCTTTGACAGATAAGAACAACCAGAACAAATGCCAGAAAAAGACTCATTTACACTCCAATTAGTGTTTTTAAAGGCCTGTGCTGTATCAAGTCTAGAAAACATAGCTTGTAGCCTTTTCCTTAATGAGTCATTGAGCTATAGGTCTGAATGGGCCTCTTTTGTCACTGTCACATGTACTGAGTGCCTCAGTCACAATCCAACCGGCCTATAGGTCAACAGAAATTGATAAAGAGTCTCGGTACGGCAAGACACATGCGAGCGTATCTCAGGCTCAGCTGAACCAATCCAGTCACTGTCCGTCACTTCCTTGTTATTTGCATTAGACCCAATCAAGCCAGAGTGGTCATCAATGCAAAGTCAAAGGAAGCTTTCCACCAGCATTAGGAGTTGCTTTCCATCACATCGTTGGTGCAGCCTTGTAATGTCAATGTGAATGTCAAGTAGACATTTATAAGACTAACCCTGTGGTTCTCACTTTAAAGTGACACCTAACAGAAATGTTTACACATTTTTTTAAATTTATTTCACATAAACAGCCTGCTTCTTATACTTTTGATCATGTTTGTGTTAGAACATTGGGCCTCATGCAAGAACATGTTCATATTCTTATCCTAAATTTCTCTTACTTTTGTTCGTACAAAGGGTTCGTACGAA
>NW_013952887.1:54657-57589 GCF_001266775.1 Austrofundulus limnaeus
CGACAGGTCTGGACCACTCATGAATTTTGTTCGTATCTGAAAAAAATCTTAGAATACAAAAACATTGGTGAATGCCACAAATTCTCCTAAATCACTCGTATGCACAATTTAAGAACAAATCTGTGCGTACGAACGGTTCTTGCATGAGGCCCTTTGAAACTTGATCAATTGCAGCTTTCTCATAATCATGGTCATGAAGTATTTGCCATCAACAAATACAGGAGGTAAACACAGGTTTGGTTTCATTTGAGATGCAAAACTTTGAGCTGCATTAGTGATAACATTATTGGCAGATTTTTCAGTCCTATGGCAGTTTTTTACTTAAAGGGGCAACATCATGTAAAATAAACTTTTTGAGCTTTGTATCATGTTATAATGTTTTCCTCTCTTCAAAAACATACCCAGAATCTTGCTTTGACTCATTTGTGCATGTTTAAGAAATCTTGCAATGTCCTGCAGTAGCTATTCTGGATGGGAAAAAATGACTGGTTGGACTAGAACAGTCTAGACCTTTATTGTTTTGTACAGAGCACAATGAAATTACAGTTCAGAACACCCATTCACAAGAAGACAGAACATAACAAACATAGGAGAACAGGTGCCCTGGGTCATGCAACCACTGACTCTGCACAGAACAAGGCTCATCATTATGAAGACATGAGGAGGCGCTACCCTTAAAAGAAAAACTAAAAACCACACAAGGACAGATGAGGGAAAAAAACAAAACATCCTTTTATGTCAACAAATGTGACACACTATGATGTTTATAAAAAAAAAACCTCTGCATTAAGCACATTTATTAGCCAGAGGAGTAAATGAGTTTAGGGGGGAGTGTATCTGAAGCCATGTGTGTTGTATGCACTTGTATGAATATCTGAAAAATGAGCCCGAAGAATCGAGTCCCCAAAACCCGCCCAGCCATAGTTCAGAATATTGATGGTAACTGTTCATTCTGTGCGGCCTTCAGCTTGCTCCAGGAACCAGATCACAGATGGGAATGGGGGGGCGGGGGCAGGGGGGCAGACCCTCAGTCAACGCAAACATCCAGGAAGATTAGTTCCACGGCTCAAGGCCATTGTAGAGGAGAGACAAATCTGTAATCAGTTGTTTGGGAACAGAAGAAAATGTTTTCGGCCAGGCAGACAATGACAATTTTCCATCTGCCTTAATGTCTGCTGCTACATCCAATGTGGCGAATCCAATCAGACAAATAGTGTGGATAATCTCGCTGAGCTCTCAGCTTTCTTCAAGATCAATTCCATCTGGCCAGCAAAGTCCAGGAGCCACAGCCGGCCCGCGAGCCTCAGCAGAACTGCTTGCAGACCGAGTTCCAGCTCGCTCAAGGCACAAGTCTGAGTGCTGATACAACGGCAATCCTTCATATTGGTCAGGCAGCCAGGAACTGACCCGAATATCCACCGGCGCTGTTTTGTAGAACACCAGGAGACCACCAAGCCAATCTGTAGAATCCAGTGACTGGACTCCAAACAGATCCAGAACAGAGCAGAACAGAACAGAGGTCCCACCTTTGACATGTCCTTCCATGGAAGAAAACTTTGTTCCAAAAATGTATTAAGAGACCAGCTAACTAAATCCATAAAAATAAAAATATCCATAAGTTCTGGTTTCAGATGAAAATGTAGATGAGGCTCAGAGCAGCGAAGCAGGGAAGATAAGGGAGGGCAGGAGAGAGGGAAGAAAGCATCATACTCCTCCGACAGCGAGAACAAAAAAAGTAAAAAATAAAATATTTTTGTAAATTATTAGAGATTCCTGGTGCACAATATCGAAAAACATAAATGACCTTTAAACAACAATGCGTTAAAGGCAATAAAAACATCAGAATAAAAAGAAAAAAAAACAGCTCTGGTATTCCAGGAGTTCGGAGGTTCTTATGACCCAGGAATAAAAAGTGTTCTGAAATATGTTTGTCTCACATTTGAAGCATCTGAATCATCTCCCAGAAAACAGAATGTTGAGTTGTACTGATCCCTTTGGTTTCACTCTGTAAATTTATTAATGTTTTGAGGTTGGTTTCATTCTGCTGCTTCATTTTTAGAGCTGATTCTGGGATTAGATGTGTTTTTGTCTGCTTTCCATTTACCTTTGTTTCTGCAAAGATCCAGTTTAATGTTTAAATTATTTCTTGACTTACTTTTAAAATCATTGGTACTTTTTGTCTGTTTTGATGTGCAGTTTCTGTAACTATGAATGATACATGATAGTTTATGTCCTGATGCATCTCAGTAATCCAGGTAGAAAAAAATAAAAATAAATTAATAAGTAGGTCCACTGGATGGGTTCTTCTTCAAGGATAAGAACAGTTCTGACCCTAAACCCAGATGCAAACCAGTCGTTATTCCATTTGTGGCRGGAGTTTCAGAGAAACTGAGATGATTATTCTCTAAACATGATGTCCCAGTGGCTTTCAAACCCCAAAACACATTACAACAAAGATTAGTTCACCCCAAAGATCCAGTTCCCCGGCAAAAACAGAGTAATATAGTGTATGCTGTTAAGTGTCAGGAGGACTGTGATCAGTTATACATTGGGGAAACAAAACAGCCACTGTTCAAAAGAACGAGCCAGCACAGACGAGCTACATCGTCGGGTCAGGACTCTGCAGTTCACAATCATCTACAGGCCAGGAATCTGCAGTTTACACTCATCTACAGGCCAGGAATCTGCMKTTTACACTCATCTACAGGCCAGGAATCTGCAGTTTACACTCATCTACAGGCCAGGGCTTTACAGTTTACACTCATCTACAGGTCAGGATTCTACAGTTTACATTAATCTACAGGCCAGGAATCTGCAGTTTACACTCATCTACAGGGCAGGGGTCTACAGTTTACACTCATCTACAGGCCAGGACTCTGCAGTTTACACTCATCTACAGGTCAGGACTCTGCAGTTTACATTCATCTATGGG
>NW_013952887.1:57803-59556 GCF_001266775.1 Austrofundulus limnaeus
CTCTGTAGTTTACACTCATCTACAGGTCAGGACTCTGCAGTTTACACTCATCTACACGTCAGGACTCTGTAGTTTACACTCATCTTCAGGTCAGGACTCTGCAGTTTACACTCATCTACAGCCAGTGGTCACTCTTTCAGGGATGAAGATGTTCTCATCCTTGATAGAGAGGAACGTTGGTTTGAGAGAGGAGTAAAGGAAGCCATCTTTGTGAAGAAAAACCGTCCACCATTAAACAGAGGTAGAGGCCTTCGTGTCCAGTTGTCCTCCTCCTACAATGCTGTTATTGCAAGTATGACTCCGCCCCCTGTGAGCAAAAGGTGTGAATCAGGGCCCCAATGATACCAACACAAAGAGGGACAAAAACAAGGGGACATTGAACCCCGCTTGCACTCACTACATACACATAACAAAACACCAAATAACCATAGCCAAAGCATCCAAACCAATAAGTCACGTGATGGGGCACATGACCCTCTATGAACAATAGAGTTAATCAAGCCTATTGTTAGTGGAAGGCCCTCTTTTGCATGTGACTAACCTGTTTATCCACCATGTGGAGGCGGAGCTTGTAAGGCTGAGTTCATCTGAAACTCATAACACCAAAGAAGTCTTTTGGAGGAGAGACGAAACGTTTCACTTAAGAAGAACCCATTTTGATTTTTTTCATGATTTTTTATATTTTCATTACTTAGGCCTGATCCACAAAACCAGCTTTGAGGCATTGTAGGGTAAATTTAAGCTCAGATTTTGTTCCAGTGTCTATCACTATAGTAACTTTTCTTATTGACTCAAAGTTGATCAGTTGTAGATGTCCAGCCAAATTTATTCAATGATAACTTCATTATGTCCAGGGTTGCACATAAAACTTTTGGTCTGGTTCTCAGGGGAGAACCTAGGGTTGTTTCTTGGTGCTCATATTTTCCTTCACTCATTTAACACATTTATCTAGAGGGGTGTCAGGGCATCTAACGCCCCCCTGTTCTGTTTTATGACTCCTATCCGCTGCAACGTCTCAGGACATCATGTCAAATCAGTTCAACAAGTTTTTTATTTAATTTTTTTTAATCTACGTAAATTTTGTAAACTACCTAAGTGGTCCAGGGGCTGGGTGTATGTCATATAAACATCACAAACTGAACATTTCATGGTTAAATGTCTTTTAGACTAACATGTCCCTCAGATGGACAGCTCCTCTTTGGTCTTCTGCATCTTCAGCCTTGGTTAAACCAGCTGTCCACACTCTCCAGTCCAAGCAGCAAATATCTGTCTTTTACACAGAGCAAAATAGCTTAAAACATACAAATGTTTTATTTGTTAGAATGATTTCTTTTTTAAAAGACTATTTTATTCAAAAAGATAATATTATTTAGATGGTTTCAGCTCATGTAATTATTTATTCTTCATATTTGATCAGTTAATAAATCACATTTATCCCAGAAAAGCTGTATCACAGTATGGTCCTAAATATACATAATTTTACATCAAGAACCTTGTTTTTTGATAAAATTGTGAATGAAACTTATGGATCTTTACGATAAATTAAAATAAAATTTAAAACTCATTCACCTAGAGAACATGGCAAGTTGTTTTTTTAATATATATAATTTTTTTGACTGGGTTGTTAAACAGAGAATCATCTTTGCTTTAATATGGGGAAAACAAATGTTCTATTGGTTAATGGGGTTTAATTAGAAAAACTCAGTGAATCTCACAGACAGCCTGCCCGCGCGGCGATGCGCTCATACAGCAG
>NW_013952887.1:59732-64133 GCF_001266775.1 Austrofundulus limnaeus
TTACAGACCAAAGTCTCTGGTAGTTCAGGAGCCAAGTACAGGAGGAGCGGAGGAGGAGATGTGACTGATCACTGCATCAGCTCGAGTCGAGCTGGCCCACTGCTTCAACCAAGCATGCTCCCACTGAAAGTCCCGCCCTGCTCTGCTCTGATTGGACAAAACGGCTCTGAACTTTGTCTGATTTGTTGAAGGCAGTGTCCATTTAATCCTTATATCAGGGTCCCGCTCTGGCACACCAAACAATGATCCATTCACACCGTGGCTGGATTCTTATTTTTATTTTTTATTTTTTAATAAATCAGGTCGTATTTGCGACCAAACTGGTCGCACTTCTAGAGCCCTGCTAGCTGTTGTTTTGACAGACAACCAGGTACAATCTTAGGTACGCAAGGGAGCTTCATGACGTTACATCTGGTGCGCTTTTTTCTTTTTTGACCGCACATGCGCACCTCCGCACCGCTTATGTGGAACTCTGATTATATCCAGTGATTCATGTGATATTTTTCTAATGGACAAACAGGGTCAGTTCTGCCAAGTAATGCCATGGTTTTGAGTAAACATGTAATTCAATGTGCTGCTTATTGGGGGACTGTTGGGAATCAACCACATCAAAATTTTAGCTTAGGATTTGTAAAACCAGCTGAGTTTTTGTCATTTTTGTGTTTTTAAAGATCTTTTTGCTGTGACAGTTTGTGTGTAAATTTGGGGATCAATATTAGCTACTAACACTCTGATATCTGCTATAAACTGTGTTTCCATTGTAAGTGTGCACAAAATCTTGTCAATATTATGTTAATGTCGAAAAACAGTTTTGCAACTGTGGTTTTTCCAGTAAGTAAGAAATGCTATTAAAGTGACACGTGAACACGTTTGTTCTCACTATAAGTGATTACTAACATGGCAGCAAAAAAAGTAAACACTTACATAAGCATACATACACACACATTCCTATTGCTACCACAGCACTAGTGATCATCATCAACCATCAGAGGAGACGTCAGCATCTTATCAAGGCTTTTGAGTGACAAGCCCCTTATAATTGTCAGCAGCTGTATATGCAGCGTTTTTGAGAAATTGTAGTCCGTGATTTTACTACTTCTACTTCCTGTTGTCTTAGTCGTCATCTTTTTTGCCAGTAGAAACATCGGGCTGTTGATTATGTGACTCCCGTGATGCGAAAAAGTGTTTCCATTGCAGTTTTGCAAAATACACCAATTTTCATATGGCCAAAAAAAAAAAAAAAAACACCATATAGCTCAAAAACATTTTGTTGAAAAACGTGTCTTCAAAATTGACGTGTTTCCATTAAGCAAACTTATTTTCAAATTTTAAATTTCCATATTTTTAAGGTCAATGGAAATGTAGCTATATTCAATTATGACTTACAGTATATGACCTAAACAACAGAAACAACTTAATCCTGGACCAGATCTGAACCCTACTGGTCCGCTGAATTAGAATAGTTCACTAGACATGTCCACTCTGCGACAACATCAAGTTCACCAGAGAGGATGATAACGACAACAAGATGCATTTTCTGGATTTTTTGGTGAACATGAAAAGAGATGAAAGCCTCAAAATTTAGGTTTACAGGAAACCCACTCCCACAGATCTGGGGTCAGATTTATAAAGAATTGCGTGGAAACCATACTAAAAGTGAATGTATGGCCAAAAGGTGGAAATGGCGTACGCCAAAAAAAAATCAGATTTATAAAACAGTGCCTACGCACGTTTCTGCGCATCTTTCCTTTATAAATCACAGCCGCACGTCCGAGTTTGCGCACGAGGAAGGCGGGGCAAGATGGCAGAGGAGTGAGTCGTGTGTCGCGTGGGCTCCCGCTCCGACTTGCTCGTTTTATGGTTCTCTACTAAATATCCTTGCTGTTTTGAGCATTTGGCCTGTCCAGATTCCACCCCTGAGTGATTCTTGCCTGGAAAAGTAGAAGAATGGTGACAAACTCGAGGAAAGGCAAACATTCCAGCTCTGCGGCTGCTAGGCCCGACGCCGCCTCGGAGCAGACTGCAGCAAAAACCAGACTTTCTGCGCCCTCCTCTCCCTCCCGCAGCGAGGTGGACGCACTCTCCTTGAAGTCTGACATTCTTGCCGCTATAAAAACCGACCTCTCAGCTGTGATCAAATCCGAAATAAAGGCGGCTTTGGCTGAAGAGTTTACTCTTATTAAAGGAGAGCTACAAGCGGTGAGAGCTGAAGTGGTTAACGGCACGAAGCTACTGCGCGCAGATCTGGACCACGTTAAACAGAGCGTTAAGGAGGTGGAGGAAGGCAGGTGTGGCAGGTGTGCCCACTCTCGCCATTCTTATTCGCAATCGCGATTGAACCACTCTCAGTGGCTTTACGGAACAACCCTAAGATTAAAGGTATTAATCGGTTTGGCACTGAACATAAAGTTTCCTTATATGCAGATGATACTCTTCTTTTTATCTCAGATCCCTTGTCTAGTATTCCTGAGTCACTTCTTTTACTTGAAAAGTTTGGAAACATATCTGGTTATAAGGTTAACCTTCAAAAAAGTGAATTGATGCCTGTGACCCCAATAGAAAAGCAGCTTATGGGTCCAGTTCCTTTCAAAATTAGCTCTGCCAAATTTAAATACCTTGGTATTTGGATTACTCACAGTCACAAAGATCTTTATACAGAAAACTTTCTGCCTCTCCTGGTGAACCTTAATATGGACATCGCTACATGGGCATCCCTGCCTCTTTCCCTGGGGGGTAGAATAAACGTGATTAAAATGACAATATTGCCCAAATTACTTTATCTATTTCAGAGCGTGCCAGTGTTCCTCACCAGGACTTTCTTTTCAAATATAAATTGTGAATTGTCGTCCTTTATTTGGGATAAAAAACATCCACGGATAGGTAGTAAGATGCTTCAGTTACCCCATGGTCTTGGTGGCTTGTCACTCCCCAACTTTTTATATTACTACTGGGCGGCCAACATTAGAGCCTTACTGTACTGGATGAGACACAACAACCCTGTTCCTACTTGGGTAAATCTAGAGAGGAAATCAGTTACGGCGAGCTCTCTCTCTGCTTTACTTTGCTCCCGGTTACCGTTTAATCATCCCATCTCAACTTATACTTCTAATCCGGTTGTAACTCACACAATAAAAATCTGGAATCAGTGCAGGAGGTCGCTTAAAAGTACAGAATTATTATTGTCTGCTCCAGTATCAAATAACCATATGTTTGCTCCTTCACTAATGGACTCTGTTTTCAATACTTGGAGTTTAAAGGGAATAACTTCTCTGAATGATCTTCATATAAACAATAAGTTTGCCTCATTTGAACAGTTARCWCAGAAATTTGACATCCTTAAGTCACAGTTCTTCAGGTATTTACAACTGAGACATTTTGTAATGTCAAACTCTGGATGTTTTCCTCTACGCCCCCCAACTTATCTTATAGATGAGATTCTGATGTGTAAGTCTGTAACAAAACGCTCTATGAGCAGAGTTTATTCTCTGCTCATAGAGTTTATTCTCTGCTCAGCTCATTTTCTGACTCCAATTTAGATTCTTTGAAGGGCAAGTGGGAGATGGACGTGGAGGAATCCATATCAGGATGGTGTTAGCTTTCTGCTCTTTACTGGCTAGAAGACTTATTCTTCTTCTTTGATGGAAGGATCCACATCCTCCAGTATATGGTCATTGGTTAAGAGAAATTATGCCTTACATTCATTTAGAGAAGATTAGATATACTGTTAGGGGATCTGTAAACAAATTCTTGTATATCTGGCAGCCATTTATATCTTATGTAGAAAAAATTTCGGCAGATAATTTTGTGTAAAGGTTAAATATTGTTTCATTATACACAAACCTGCTCATTGTATCATTTGAATAATACAAGATCATTTTTTGTTATTTCAGTGGATCCGGTATAGGAGGGGAGGGATGGGAGGGATTTTGGGTGTGTGTGTTTTGTTTTGTGTTTTTGTAAGTCTGTTCTTTTTTGTGGTTTGTAAAAAAAAATTAATGAAAAAACCTTGATAAAAAAAGAGTTTGCGCACGAGGTCCCGCCTCAGGTTCTACCCTCTACATGCCCACATTCAACCATAAACATTCAATGCAAAGTACCTCATGAATGTTAAGATGTATTTAAATCAGTCAGCTGATCAATGCCAACAAAAGTGATTGGTTCACACACGCTCCTTCGTGTGTCTGGAGGATGACAGGTGCTGACTGACAGCTGCTCATGTGAACAGAAAGTCTGTTATTGACACAGATTTTCCCTCATTTAGAGCAATCTAACGATTTTTATAAAAAAAAACTCAGCTTCAAATTAATTTTCTCTCAGAGCCTGCAGGACGATAAAAACAATAAAAATTAAATTAAATGTCAGATAAAATTTGAAATATGTTCACTGCTCTTCTCCTCATCC
>NW_013952887.1:64423-71563 GCF_001266775.1 Austrofundulus limnaeus
GGACAGGGAGGGGTCTGTGGGTCAGGGAGGAGTCTGTGGGTCAGGGAGTGGGGTCTGTGGGACAGGGAGGGGTCTGTGGGTCAGGGAGGAGTCTGTGGGTCAGGGAGTGGGGTCTGTGGGACAGGGAGGGGTCTGTGGGTCAGGGAGGAGTCTGTGGGTCAGGGAGTGGGGTCTGTGGGTCAGGGTGGGGTCTGTGGGTCAGGGAGGGGTCGGTTGGTCAGGGTCGTCTGAGGAGGAAGCAGATGAAGGGATTTGCGCACGGGAATTTTTAAGATTTAAGTTTTTTTTATTTCAAAGGTCCTCATGGCTCAGCAGCAGAAGCATAAATACTACTGTTAAGAAAGCTGATGATAAAGATGAATAAAAATCTAAGTCTGATTCTGAAGGTAAATTAAATGTCTGACAGTGATCATTACACAGTGTGGCTCTAATTCCTCACTTCACCATCTGTGTCGCTGTTTCACGTCTCCAAAATGAGCGTACGCATGGGTCAAAGCTGGCGTGAGGCACCGCACATTTTCACGTCAAGTTTGGATTTCAGAAATCACAACCTTGGCTTAAAAAGTGGCGTACGCAAGTTTCTGGGCTCAAATTGTGTGTACGCCAGTTTTATAAATCCGACCCCTGAACCTTCTGTTTGACTCTCACCACCCATTGAAATACAAACTTTGTGTCATCAGAACTTTACACCATCGCGCCGAACATGTCCCCACAAAGACAGAAGAAAAGGACAAGTGGTGGGCAGCGCTAATCCAAAAATTAGCTCCGCAATTTCTGAAGCGCTTATGAATATATTTATATTCGCAACTTCAAAAAAATCTTATGTCATAAAAAAATTAGCGGAAGCTAATTTTAAAGCACGAATTCAATTTGACACTTACTAGCTGATAATTCATGTACAAGTACAATATGCACAACACTGCCAACTAGCAGTGTATGAACCCTTTAACACTTTATTCCTACAACCGCCGATTGCTGGGGATGTGATTTCCTGAAACAGAACTTTAGCTCCTGGTGTAAAAATTAGCAAAGAAGCATCAATAAAGTAATTTTAAAACAGTTTATTGGAAAACTGAAGTCATGCATTCTGGGTACATGACAGACTGACGGGAAACAAAAGCACAAGGAACAGGAAACTAGTATCTTCTTTTCAAAATAAGAGCTTGGATTTTAAAGTTTTTCATGTTTCCATTGGATTTTAAAGTTTTCTAGTTCACCTGAAGCTCATCAGACTGAAAAAGTCTCTTGGAGGAGAGACGAAACGTTTCACTAAAGAAGAACCCATCCAGAGGACCTACTTATTTTTTCTTTTTGATTTTTTCTACCTGGATTAGGACGTTTTCCATGTAGTTGCTCCAGTTGACCACTAGATGTCTGTCTTCATCAGCATAACATCTTTAAATCATTTCAGAGTCTCTAACCCCATTGGCCGATTGCTTTTGAGCTCCAGAGTTTAAACTTTTTTTTTTTCAAAAAAGGAGCTCCGATTGTAAAGTAAAATAAATCAATACATACAAAATTTTAGTATGGATTACAAACTTTTACTGTTTTTGCTATTGCCTTCCTGCTTCGTAAGCAGACACAAAGCATTGTGGGAAATCAGAACCGTGGCCAAAAGCAACAGTCTGTTAGGATGTATACCTTCACAATAAAAGTGTGTTTATCTGGGAGGGGTGCTGTTGGATAGATCATGTTGTGATTCATTGACAGCCATACCTTCTGCTGTTAAAGACAATAATGACTGATAGATAATTAGTTATCAGCGGTACTGCATTTTAATTCTAGAAAGTACAAATTTGCTTATGAATTATAAAAATTAGAAAGTCTGCGAAAGCTGAAATGAAATATTTAGGTCCGCAATTAGCAGATTTGTGCTTTAGTGGGCTTGTGTCCACCAGTGTAAAGGACAATGAACAGAAACACATTAACAATGCTTCCAAACCTGTGGAGATCCTAACTGTGCTTTTGTCAAATCGGTGGGACAAACCAAACAATAAAACAGGAAGAAAAAAAAAGCAAAAATGTCATCTTATTGATGGAGTTTCTGAGAAACTCTTGGTTTTTTTTTTTTCAAACACAACATTCTGGTGTATTTAAAACCTGATGGGACTCATAAAAAGGCTGGTTTATCCTAGGGACAGAACCCCCAAACCCATGCTGAGCAATGTGTCTGCAGTTCAACGCAGTGAGTAATGTTCAGACCAACACAGGAGAGCAGCTCTTCAGGACCAGACTCAGCTGTGGACCTCATGGATAAAGAAACTCTGCTGAGGAACATGTTCACAATTTGCATAAAACAAATATGGTTTGAAAGGAGGTAAAGGAGGCCATCAACTAAGAAAATACAACTTTAAACAGAGGACGAGGTCTCAGATTTGAAGTGAGAAAGTGTCTTGGATGGGAAACTACAAAATAAAAGTCCAGTTGTCTTGTTTTTGAAGTTGTTTTCCCCCATGCTCTGAATGACTGAGAATGTACACCAACGTGTTCCACTTACTGTGTTCTTTTGTTTCCTGAAGTAGCTAGTTCTGGTTGATGATTTACAGTGAAACTGCTTATAAATTGAAGTAGAAAATGTTTTGCAGACCTGGCAGCTTTTAAGTCTGGTGCCCATTTGTCACTCGGCATTTCCTTTTGTGTAACAGCGCAAGAATTAATTAGGCAGCGTGGCAGCAAAAGTTTATGGCTATAATTTATGGGAAGATAAGATTCCTTGGACACCATCTTGCACCCATGTCAATTTATTATTTTTATTATTATTGTGGTGCACGAGTGTGTATACAGTGTGTACTGGACTTGTGGATGAGGTTGCCCTGCACTGATGGCACTAAAACAAGATTCATTTGCAGTTCTGGGAATTCGTGGCAGTGGAAACATATTCACAGTAGAGTACAGACAGGCAAACAGGCGGGCGTAAAGTGAAATTGAGTCTACAGTAATGCATTCRAAAGCACATTATGTATAATATATGTGCACACCTAAGGATGCATATTGCATGCGCATTTGTTGCAGCACATTCTTGACAGTTGACAGCAACCACACTGGAGTTTGTAGGCTGACTGTAATTCTGTGTTTCTTTGTGTTTGTTCATGTTTGCACGCATGTAGTGATCTTTTTTTTATTTCCAGTCAGACGTTTCCTCTATAAAATTTAAGTATCCTCTTTCTTTGTCAGATTCTGTGTCTGCTTTTGGGATTTAAAACTCTAAAAAAGTGATGGAAGAAGAAAAAACACAGGAAATGTGATGAAACAGACAAAAAGAAGGAAAAAACTAGTTTTATTTTTGTTAAGTCAGATGGACTGACAGAGTTCTGGTTTTGTTCAATTATAAGAAGAGATTAGCATTCAAAACACATATTCATTTTATTTTTCTTTTTAAAGACATGAAATCATTATTAATAAGCCTTATTTTCTTGCAAAAATAATGATTTTAAGCAAAGCCGTGCTTTTATTCCTTGACAAAATATTTTGGCTTTAATCTGAATAATAAAATGACTTTAATTTGAATCTAAAACCCAAAACAAATATAGTAAAAGAAAAGGAAAAACACAGCAGTGACATAACTCACCACATAGTGTTGTAAATGAAATAACTGAAGAAGAGGTGAACATTTTTCCTGGTGGATCTGAACACTGATCTCATTTCTTTAAAATGAAAACAAATGTTAAACCCAAATCCAACATGTGACCCCACACTACCCATTCAAGAAGCAGGTGTAGTTGTCAGATCAGGTACAGGAACTTGTTTTAGTGGAATAAACCTTATCGTCTGTCGCTGAAGGCAGAAGAAAAGCAATACTGTTTCTGCTAGTGTCTTCTGTGTGTGTAACAGTAAAAATAAGTATAAAATSAAACACTGAGGAGATTTTAAAAGCTTCCCAAAAAGTAATGATTGCATTTAGGGCTGGACAAAAAATCGTTCCAGGCATTCTTGAGCCAGGTTCGGTTCTGATCACACAATGTGCTTATACTTTAGTAAACTCAAAGTGACAGTAAAGCCAAGTCATTTACAGCATTTACAACAACATTTTTCTCAGTAAATATATTACTAGAGGTGCTAATGACATGAAATTTTCACCAAATGTCAGTAAYAACCCAAGTGATCCATACATACAAAGAAATCAAACCATAAATCAAACCATAAACCATTTTTCTATGGCATAAGCGCTTTTGAAGTTGCGGACCTAAATATTTTCATAAACGCTTTAAAAATTGCAGAGCTAATTTTTGGATTAGCGCTGCCCACCTCTGCCTATTTGTGTTGGGTATCAGGGCCCCAGCGGTACCCAACACAAATAGGGWAAAAGGGACAAAAACAAGGGGACATTGAACCCCCACTTGCGCTCACTACAYACACATAACAAAACACCAAATAACCACAGCCGAAGCATCGAAACCAATGTCAGGTGATGGGGCACATGACCCTCTATGAACAATAGAGCTAATCAAGCCTATTGTTAGGCGATGGCCCTCTTTTGCATGTGACTAACCTGTTTGTCCATGCGGAGGCAGTGCTTATAAGGCTGAGTTCACCTGAAACTCATCAGACTGAAGAAGTCTCGGAGGAAAGATGAAACGTTTCACTAAAGAAGAACCCATCCAGAGGACCTACTGATTTTTCTTTTTGTTTTTTTCTACCTAGATTAGTGAGATGCATCAGGACAATATTTAGTGAGATTTTGGGCCTTGCAGGAAACTTTTAGACTAACTCAAAGTACCACAAGATTGAACTTGATTGAAGTGTCTCCCAAGCAGGGGTGCTACACGACCAAAACTCTTAGACAAATTGCTGTTTTCAGAGTGATGTTTGGACGTGATTGGTAGGGTTAGTGCTGCACAACAACCGCTCATAAACATGAGCTGTTCTCAGAGCAGGGAGGTGTTCAGGATCAGTGGTGGATAATTGGGCCTCCACATGCCATAACAGCACATCAACACAGGCAGTTGTGCAGCAGGCAAATCCCCATTACCTGTTTACTGGGAGTTCCAAATGCATTTTACATTGACATCTTATATTTCCATCCCTTACTAATCGTTTTCCATCCAGTTGTACAGTGAATTTTTATCGAACTTTTCAAAATTCACAAAAAATTAAACAAATAAAATTTTGAATCTCGACTGTTTCCATTTAGTTTCCCTCTCGACTTGATGTGAATAAATGAGGCTATACGCAATGCGTGATTACGTCAGACGAGGCTACACAACACGTGATTACGTCAGACGAGGCTACACAATGCGTGATTACGTCAGACGAGGCTACACAATGCGTGATTATGTCAGACGAGGCTACACAATGCGTGATTATGTCAGACGAGGCTACACAATGCATGATTATGTCAGACGAGGCTACGCAACGCGTGATTACGTCAGACGAGGCTACACAACGCATGATTACGTCAGACGAGGCTACACAATGCATGATTATGTCAGACGTCGTGACAAGCTTTGAGTGAACAGGAAGTGAAACCTGCTAACTAGCAGAGTCTAATCATTTCGGGACAATGGAGCGATTTTTTCGTGAATGCCTTGCTATTGAGCAAGTTGTAATTATTCTATCTATTCAGCTAGTACAGGCTATGTTTAACACTGCCAGGAGACGTAGGGAAATAAACGCAATGTTAAATTACGCAGCAGAAAGTTACGTGTAACTACGAAGGGCTAACATCCGGGACGAGGCAGGAAAGCAGAAACAGCTGAATGTCACGTGAGGTAAATATGCACTACGTCAGAATTTATTCGGCAAACATGTTTCTATCTCCCGTTTTGCACATTAACTACTTTGCGAATCATCCAAAAACCACCTCAAGCGAGCGTAAAAACTTTTTAGCAAATTGAGTTTTTTTTTTTCAAATTTTGCTGTTTCCATCTGACTTTTTTTTGCATTTTTAATGCGACACTTCTAAATGCACATCAAAAAGCCTTGATGGAAACACGGTTAGTGAGTGAGAGAAACTACACCATGTCTGATTTGTCTTCCCTAATGGTAAACACTAGAGTTGGGACATCTTGAAATCTCTACGTTGCTATTCTCCATCTTTCAATGACAAACGCATCAAACAGTCACCAATAAGTTTTTAAAAAGAAAGATTCTAATACCATTTTGTAATCAATGCCTAGAGAAAATGGGATTTTTCCAGCCGCCAGCAATTAATACATTTATGTCTTTTTTTTAACACTAGTGAGCCAAGCTTGAAATTACCAACGACTGGCTCTCGCTCATTTGCATATTTATTGCAGCCGAGGATGAGGAGGTGGCGGCAGCAGCCACTGTAGTGGTGTTGGCGGTGGGGGGCAGTGAAAACTGGGGCGAATGATTGATGTGGAGCTCGCCTCTTGCATTAAAAGCAGCCCATTATTGGGCAGACAGAGGAAGAGAGAGTAAGATAGAGAGAGAGAGACAATGAGTGTGACTGAAGGGGAGAGAGGGAGGATGAGGAGCGGTCTAGCATACAGTTGATTAAAGTTGAAGACAGTGGGATCAGTGAGCGCTGTGTATGTTTTGTTCTCCTTCTTTCCTTCCTATCTTCCTTTCTTCCTTCCTTTCTCTCCTCATCCTTCGTCACCACCTGTTTTCCTGTTTTTATCCTGCCCCACCCCCATCTCCTGTCCACTCCATATTTTTGCAGGAAAGATTGCCTGGGTGGAGCATTAAAAACCTGTTTTAATGGATGTTGACAAAGAATGGACCAACAAAAGCCCAGGCCCGAGGATTTGCTTGAAAAGATTCAATCAGACATGTTTTCACTGCAATTAATTGGCAGACTCAGAGGGACAGGGATGGGAGGGATGTAGGAACGAAGGAATTGGTAACAGAGGTGTGAATGAGTGTGATTGTTCTGTGGCCCCCCCTCCCCCATTCCCTCCCATTTTCCCTGCAACCCCCCACACCCCCTTCCCACTGTCATTTTGAGTGATAGTTTAGAAATGTCCTTTGAATGATGCTAAAGAGCAAACTCTTCCCGCCCTTCCACCCACTCCCCTCCTCTTCCTCCCCATGAATTATGACTATTATTTCCCGGAGGTGGGATGTGTTGAACAAGCGAGCGGGTCTAAAACACTTTGATTTGATCTGACCTGTTTCCACTTGTGCCAAATACACACACACACACACACACACACACACACACACACACACACACAC
>NW_013952887.1:73994-76716 GCF_001266775.1 Austrofundulus limnaeus
CACACACACACACACACACACACAAACACACACGTTTGTTCTTAAACCCTGTGGGGACCTTCCATTGACTCCCATTCTTTTTTTTATTTATTTATTTTTTAGATTTTATAGCCTACCCTTACAGGTACCTGACCCTAACACTAACCTAAGCCTTGGTCCTAAACCTAACCCCACACCCATAATTTTTATTTGGACCCGTGGGGACCTGGCATTATTCCCAACGATTCGCTTCGGTCCCCACGAAGCTGCTTTTTTGGGTAAAAAAATTTTCCCACGTTGTAGGAAAAACTCATCCACATACACGCACTTGCGCGCACACACACACACATATTAATAATTGTGAATAAACTCAAATAGTAAAAGCAGTTTACATTTTATACTTCCAATGTACACTGACAGTACATTAGTTCATGCAAATGTTTGTCTTTTGCTGTAAGGGATAATCATGTGACAAATAAACATCAAATGTAGGGGTGGATGATACAGCAATATAAGTTACAGAAATCAAACTGTTGGGAGTGACAGTTGATCAAACAATATCATGGTCCACACATAGTCAAAGCTAGAGATATTCCTATAATTCAGTGTCCATTTCATGTCTCCTGGAACAAGAAACTGTGTGAAACACTCTTTAGTTCTATGTCATTTTGACGACTGACTGTTCAAAACAAAGCTGGTTGTGATTCTAGAACCAGTGTGGATCTCATGAAGTCTGTCATGGTTTAAGGTCAATGATAGACTTAGATAAAGCCTTAGTCTCTTTTTAAATAAAATCTGGATTTACATAAACCTTTTGGCCTTTTCTCACATTTCATAYCCTCCTCTAACAGACAGGGTTTTATTACAAGACAAGCTTCCCTCTGTTGTTACTTTCACACTACCTCTGCCCAGAACTAATGCCAAAAAAATAGTTATTGGTCCATTTTATTATCGGAGCATGTTGCCTTCAGAAATAACTTCTATCATGATAAAAATTAAAAGGGATCTAAATAAATCTATTATTCACAAATAAATCATTTCTAAAGTATTTTAATTGAATGTTTCTTTTGTGTCTTTTGGTTTTGTACTATTTTGATGTGTTTAAGTCGATTGCTTTCTTTTAAAAGAAACTAAATACTAAATACTAGTTACAGTTACAAAGAATATGACTGCTGTAGCTAAAATTTCAGATGGTTAGCTTTAAAAAGAGACCAAGCTTGTGAAATTACTCTAAAGGGTTCAAAAGCAGTACTTCATTTAATTTGTGTGTACTATTTAAGGTGTTTTGGTATTTTATGCCCGAAGGTAAAGGCTGCAGATTCATGGTCATTTGTTAAAATTATGTGTTGGCTTTTAAACAACTGAAAATATTTTTGTATTTTTTGTCATGTTCATCTGACCAAATTGTGGTTTTCAAAATACTAAAATATTCTAATATAATAATAAAATATTAAAATGTTGAATGAGTGAACTGCCACTGGTTACTGGGTTACCACAAGGTTATCACAAGGTAACCCAGTAAATAGTCTGTACCAGGTTTTATTTYCTACATGCACCTGTAGTATTTTTGACTCAGAGAAAATGTAATGCTAATCCAGATGTAACAGTGTCTGTCTGAAATTAGCCCTGTGATCTTAAGCTTGGGGGAGGSAGGGGTTCCCAGACATGATCTGTGTTGCTCCTCCCCTGCGTGCATCTCCACCTCTCCAAACTTCAGATCCTCTTCAGAAGTGTTGAAGCAAAGTCAGCTTTGGTGCAGAGGGAGGAGGAATAAGAAGTGGAGCAGAGAGAGTGAGCTTATGGCAAATTGGCACCTCCATCAAATTATACTGGCATTAAGGAGGTTTTGCAGGACGTAATCCACGCACCAAATCCTGCCCGCCCCTACCTCCCTACAACGTGTAACTTTTGTCGACGTAAACGCCACATTTCATGCTTTGCCATTAATCTGTCGGATTACAGAATGCGAGCAGTTTGAGCAGAGCTTGGGGTGGGGACACGGGAAATGGGGTGAGGGTTTGATTTGTAATGAATTCTTTTAGTTTCAGGTAGGTAAATATGTTGGAATGAGGCTWGGAGTMATTTTTGTTGCCATCCTTATGAACCCATATCTGGTCAGACCTGAAGGGGATGTATATAATAAAGGAAACAGGATGGATGAATGTTACTTGATGCAGAGTAGATAGTGTTGGTGTCAGAGAGAAGGAATGACAGAATATCATGAGACAAACACCGGTTCCAACAGACAGCGTACAATAATGAGTACATAGCTGCCCAGCCCAGGTGCACACCCTTCTGGCCAGAAGAGCCGCCTGTGTCTCCCTGCTTTCTCACACAAGCGCTCAGACTGTCTTGGTTCTCAATTCCGGTTTTTGTGACCCACTATCCTGCATGATTTAGTTGTTTCCCTGCTCTTCAGCAGGTCTTTAAAGGGCCAATATTATGTGTTTCTCAGGCATATATTTAAATACTATACCATAATAAAGTGTCTATGTCACCTTTAGCTGTTATTAAAATGCTGTTTTTTTGTTTGAATAGAAAATAAACTTATCTTCTCATCGCTTCCTCTTCTAAAGGCCTTGAAATTGGCCTCTGTCTCTTTAAGAACCAGCTTCCGCTTTCGCTTTGCCAATTTTGGTGCGGGGGAGGGGGGGGGGTGCTGCTGCTGCCATGATGCAGTTTACTTGGCATCTGAAAATACATTTCCTCAAAGGTATTTTTAATCTGAAAAGAGCTTCACTGA
>NW_013952887.1:78703-79980 GCF_001266775.1 Austrofundulus limnaeus
AATGAATCAAAGAACAAAATTGTTAACAATACAATAAGACTTGTAATTCAGTGTGTTTTACGAAAATATTTCCAATTCAGTGCAAGTGGGAGTGTTTTTCACAATGTAGATTTATTTCAACATAAGT
Source organism: Austrofundulus limnaeus (assembly GCF_001266775.1). Taxonomy (NCBI): domain Eukaryota; kingdom Metazoa; phylum Chordata; class Actinopteri; order Cyprinodontiformes; family Rivulidae; genus Austrofundulus; species Austrofundulus limnaeus. The sequence goes on from NW_013952887.1 coordinate 78,831, forward strand.
GCACATCTCCAGCATTATTCTTTACAACACATACTTTTCAACAATATCAGATTCTAAGTTATATTTTGTTTAAATAAGTTTAATGAAATAAAATAATAAATAAAATATTCAATAAAAACGTGTTGAACTTTTTATCTTCTCTTTTTCCTCTGCATGTTCCATCATAACACATACTTTTCAACAATATCAGATTCTAAGTTATATTTTGTTTAAATAAGTTTAGTGAAATAAAATAATAAATAAAATATTCAATAAAAACGTGTTGAACTTTTTATCTTCTCTTTTTCCTCTGCATGTTCCATCATAACTTTGATTTGACAAAAATGAGAACAAGTTAAATCTCTACACTATTCTTTACATCAGAATGTCATTTTTTGTAATATTAAATATCAAACAAGTTATTGTTTGCAGAAATCTAATCCTTATGAATAAAGAATAAAAACATATTCCACTGTGCTCCAAGTTTGTTATAATATTCTAATGATGCCATTATCTTATCTTTTTCCCCTCTGCAAAAGAGTAGCTGTCAAAGAATTATCATATCATGAGATGGATTCATTTACTATTTAAACAGGCAAATCCCATTGAGACTGCAGATCTCTTGCAAGGGAAGCCCAGGTCTGAAAGTGACTTGTTGTTCATGTTTTTGTTTTGTGGGGAAAACTGGAGCCCCTGGAGAAAACCCACATGAGAACAAAAAGAACAATGAAACTCCAGACAGAAAGACCCTGGGTTTAAACTGGGGATTGAACCAACGACCTTTTGGCTGTGGGACACATCAATGCTAACCACTGATCCATCACTCTGCAAGATGATCAGAAATAATATTTTCCAGACTCACCTGCACTTGTCCTCCCGATTAGCCACACCGGGCCTGTGCCTAACCATATTTCAATGTTGATCCACTCATATTTTGCTATCTGGGTTTAGTAATTATTTATTTGACAGTAAAATAAATTCAGTTAATGTGATGAAAGAATATAATTTGTTTATTTTGTTTAGTTTGACAATGAATATTTTCTCCCACATGCACAATTTATCTTTTATTTTAAAGCATAACTAATCATTTTAAATTGATCAGCTTTTCATGCTTAGTTTCAACTATATTTATATTAAAAATCATTTTGAATTAGTTTACACTACTTTACAC
>NW_013952887.1:82751-84614 GCF_001266775.1 Austrofundulus limnaeus
GTCGTAACGATCGTTGTTGTTTTTTTTTTTTTTTTCAGGCAGCTGTTCTTCAGCAGAGCAACTGAACAAAATAAGAGTGGTGTAGCTTAACCTCCTGTCAACATAAACACGCCCACAAAGTTCTGACCAATCACACATAGTTCTACCAGAAGCTTGTACAGAATCAGTTCTCACAGTGTTTGCAAGATCAAGAAGTGTTGTCACACAACTAAAAACAGAATTGTGTTCTTTTACTCTTTAGTCCAGGGGTGCCCAAACATTTTCCCTGAGGGGGCCAAAATTAAAATCAATCTGAGGGTCTTCCAAATGCAAATTACAGGTGTGGGGTTAGGTTTAGGACCAAGGTTTAGGTTAGTTTTAGGGTCAGGTGGGCACCTGTGAGGTTAATTTTATGGTATATGGTCAGGGTTAGGCTGTAAAGCCTAAAAAGCATGAAATGAAGTCAATGGAAGGTCCCCACGGGGTTCAAGAACAAACGTGTGTAWGTGTGTGCGTGTGTGCGTGTGTCACATAAACAGAGAACAAGTGTAAACAAAGGAAAAAAGAACCATTTAAAAGCAATATTCTGAGTAGTTATATTGTGGGTTTTCATAAAGTCAAATCTGTACAAAAAGTGGTATGAAWTAGTACAGTTACTGCTGTATTGCAGAGCTCTTAATACTTATGTCATAGTAAAGTTATYTATAGTAAAACATATTATGTTTATGAAATAAATTTCAATTAGTAAAATCTCCCTAAATAAACTAATAACATTGAGCAGTTATTCGGTATTGTGAATCATAAGACAGTTGTTAAAGTAGTTTTTTTAATCCATGAAGAACATTTAAACAAAAATCTGAAAATATTCAKTATTTCCTCTGTAGCCCACACATGCTGCAAGACATGGCTGGTGCAACATGACTGTAACTCTCCACGGCTACAGGATACTGTCACACTGTTCCCTTGTCCCAGACTCCCAGCTCACACCCCTGGGCCCAGATTCATTACAACTTGTGGCCAGGGTATTAAGATACTGCCGTATTAACAAAGTTGTCTCTGTATCTTAATTGAATCTACCCCCGCCAGTGTCGAATCTGGATTATGTTTACCTGGAATATAAGTGGCTCTGCAGACAGAACACGGCACCGCTGATAAAACACTAGGTTGTCCCCCCTCACCAATCTTAATCCCCGACTGTAATTTGTTCCTCGATGGATGTAGCTGTAGCGATGGGAACCCCTGATTGGGACTCATCCCAGGAACAGGGAAAGCATCTTCAGGTAAGTTCATCTATTTAACCCTGAGTCTGTGTCTCTCTCAGGGTGCAGGACGTTCACAGGAACTTTCCAAGGATCTGCCAACAGGAAATGAGTCAACTTTAAGCAGCCTTCAGCTTTGTGGAAGAATCTGGTTCTTTCTCAAGGTTTTTAAAACTGTCCAAATGGGAATGTGATCATTGACCTTTATCAAAAATCATGGCGTTCTGGCAAAATAGTTTTCTTTATAAACCAACTTGAAAAAAAGGAAACAAAATCAGACTTACCGTGTTTATTCAAGTATAATACGTAAAATTTAATCCATAAATTCATCCATAAAGTTGGGAGGGTAGTACTATACTCGGATAAATATTTTTACTTAGTATTTTAACTGAAATATCGGCTTCATTCACAAAATGCCGGAAATGAGACCGCGTCGTAAAAACCAGTTGAAACGAGCTCACCTCTGACGCTCCTCCGTGCTTCAGAGCGAGATAATAACAGATCCAGGCAGTCGACATGATGTGAAAAAAAGGGGGAAAACAGTCCTGCACCTTAGTAATGATAACAAACTAATGACATTAGTGTGTGACCGAGCCGCTGCTGGAACAAGAACAAACACATGTTC
>NW_013952887.1:84883-86233 GCF_001266775.1 Austrofundulus limnaeus
ATGAAATTGGAGGTAGTTTGAGGATAAAATTTTTTATGCTTTTTAAACTCAAAAAAGGGGGATCGTATTATACATGAGATCGTATTATACACGAATAAATGCGGTAATCTACTGCTGGTATACTGCATCAGAATATAACTTTTTACTGGTGGTGGGAGCGTGTTACTTCAGTTACAGTCAACAAGATATTGATTAATAAGTCTATGTTCTTAATAGCTGACTAAATTACATTAAAGCAGCAGTTCTCAAACTTCTCATGCTGCTTAACCCTTTGAAGGAAGTAAAATTTGCAGACAGTTTGTAAATAAAAGAAGTCAAGTTTAACGTCAATAAAATATTTTTCAGGATTCAAACATATATTTTAAAATTTGTCATATTAATTTGTAGCACCAAACTTGAAAATGTCCAATCACATTTAGAACCATAACAATAAAGAGCACTTGTGCACAGAAACACATTCGTGATGCGCCACGGGAAAAGCAGCAACAAGTCAGAGAAACTGAGAAAAAAAAGGAAAAGCTATAATTTTCTGAGAAAATAATGATTTTTGTTTTTTGCCAAAATATACTAGTTGAAGTTATGAAGAATCCAACCAATGCTTTAATTAACAGTTCGGGGGTTTTAAAATGGTAAACTTTAATTTTTAATTYGGCCTGTTTTCAGAGTAAAAAGAGCTGACAGGTAATTTGCATTTCAGGGAGTGGAGCCACACAGCTGATTAACATGCTAGTTGTTTGGCTGTTAATATGCCTGTTATTGGTTTCAGCCAGTGAGCTGCAGGTATTAAAGAAAAACATGGCTACTTAAACCAGTTATGCTGTTTTGTTCTGTTTTTTAACGAACATGGATCAAGAAGGATCGAGAACGCAGCTCCAGAACCGAACCACAGCTCTAAGCTACAGCATATCAGTGGCAGAAACGTTTTCACCAAGTCTATGGGGTGCCGTTTGTAAATTTACACAGTCAAAAATTACCAGCAATATTTTTGCTTTATTTGACCTTTTATAAAGGAAAAAAATAGGGGTTTATTTTCCAGTCAGATTTTCACCATGTTATTCGTACATTTATAAATGTTATAGTTCCAAATTAAACATTTAAGTTGCAAGTTAAATATTTAGATTTGAGCTAAATATTTAGCTTGCTCACTAAATATTTAAGTTGCAAGTTAAATATTTAGCTTTTTAACTAAATATTTGAGTTGCAAGTTAAATATTTAGCTTTTTAACTAAATACTTAATTTGTAAGTTAAATATTTAGTTTATAAACTATGACATTTATAAATGTATGAATCAAATGGTGAAAAAATGACTTTGAAAAATAAATCTGTTCTTTTTTTACTTATAAAAGGCT
>NW_013952887.1:86933-89487 GCF_001266775.1 Austrofundulus limnaeus
GTTTAGATTGTCAAAAAGCCTGTGTTTTTAGGGTTATTAACAAAGTTCGTGTACTCAGACCAGTAATATTTGGGGTCACAAGTTTTTGCCACGAATATTTTGTGGGTCAGAAGATAAAAAGTTTGGGAACCACTGATCTAGAGTTCACAGGAGTCTGATGGAGGTCACATTTAAATTATAATGTGAACATTCACACCTAAACATCAGAATTGAGCATCAAGACCTGCAGTAAGAGTCCAATCTGCAGCTGCAAGAGTGGGGAACAGGGGTGGTCCTAAACTGTAATGTAGAGGGTGCAGTACCCCTGTAAAATTGGTCCTGGTCACTGTTTTACTTTAACAAAAAAAAAAAAATGAAGGCGTTGCACTTTATGCTTCTGCATTGTGTGCCCCCATGAAAAAACACTGGCCCCATCTTGTCCCCCAAGATAAATGTGGTTTAGGACTGCTAAGTAAAACTTTATATTTTAGCAAGGAGTATGACACTTGTTAATTTAATCATGATGATGATGTGAAATAAGAGTTGAATCAAAAATCAAGCTTTTGTCTTGCGAGACTTTTTCGCTTTTGTCTACACACTTTCTTAGAGCCTACCTGTGTTGACAAGTCAGTGCTCGGGGGTGGGGTTAATGCAAATTAATGTAAATGAACAGCCATTGTTAACACTCCCAGGAAGCGCCCTCTGGTGGGCCAATTTCTTTTAAACTTTGAGGCCTGTTTTCTCTGTAATCTTGTTGCAGATTGCCAACATTTAAATAGCTATATTTTCTTCATTTTATTTTTGATTGCCATGTGTTTGACATCGTTGATAGCTTAGAACCCACACTTTCAAATTCTGTAAATAACTCAAACGTCACGTGATGTCACACTCAGCATCCTAAGTTTACAGATGTAATTATTTTATAGATGCTACATGTTTGAATGTGTGGATCAGGTCTGAAGTTAATATCTGCTATAATTTTTTGGTCCAGTGTTTACATTTGAGACTGTCTCTTTCCAATTGCTCCAACACAGCATTTTGGAACAGAAGCAATGTGCCGAAAGTGAAACTAACAAGTATTAATGTCATAACATTATTATGCAGTCCGACAACAACATTGTTACCACATTTCTATGGCTTCTCAGCAGAGGTGATTGCTCTAAGACTGCAAGGGAAGCTCATCTTCCCTTAAAAATGACAAAAAAATAAGTGATCAAATATGCACTGTTGTATGTTCATGTCATTGACTAAATATGCACCGCAACACACTCAACTTTCGTTCAGAATCAGCTTCTTATCACTGGTAACGACACAGCTTTCCTCATTCCCACAGCTTCACAGTGCTTTAAACAGTCGGACGCTGAGCGTCCACAGAGTTCAATAGTGTGGCAAAGAGTGCAGCGAAACCAGACGAGTCATTGGATAAATGCTGGCTTTGTCCCGCCCATCGGACAGTCAGCGTCTCTGTTGGTCTATGGCGGGGTGCTCAACCAGTCGATCGCGATCGACCGGTAGCTCATCGGCTGGTTCCCGGTAGCTCATGGAGCACAACCTTCCTCAAACAGCTGAGAGCCGGCTCGTCAGCTGAGAGCAACAGTTGCCCTCTGGCCCAGGACTCATGTCCGCTCGCTGAGCTCTCCGGCAGAAGCGGTGGAGGTGGGAGGAGTTTACATTCCAGCCTTGAACACACTCCCTCCGCCCTCCCCAGCACAGATGACGAGCCGGCTTGTCAGCTCCGCTCACAGACGTAGTCTTGCGAGTTTTGGGTGCGGTGAAACAGCACTCCGAACACGGTCTCGCGAGACTTTAGGGTCACATGTTCATAACAAAGCAGCAAGGCAGGAAAAAAATGAACGAAAGACAGCTAACAAGTAAATAAAAACATTATTTTCATCTGGTATGGGAAGAGGACTCATGTAATTCGAGCGCTGCCTTGGCTTGTCCAAAAAGGATAACGTGGAACAGCATTTCTTTCAAAACAATGCACAAATGCTATGAGGTGGATTTCCCCTCCTAAGGTAAGGTAAGGCTGCTAATGCAGCCCCGTACCTGCCTCAACACAAAAAAACACTGCGGAAAACATCTTTCAGCGATGACAAATTTATGAAAGAAGTGTTTGATGCTGCAGACGTGCTTTTCCGTGATTTAAAAAAAGTCGCTGCAATAAGACGTGCAGCTGTCCACCAGGATGGATGGATGTGTCCAAATTCGTGTTTCAGTCTGGACTGCTCCGGTGTTGAGAATGAGGTTTTGATTCTGCAAAATGATATTGGGATCAAATCTGGAGCAACAAGTCGCATGGATGGGGAGTTCTGGAGTCAGCTTTCTCTCACATGAAAATCATCAAGTCTAACAACTGGTCCACAAAGATTGGTGATCATCTGGAGACCTGCTTAAACCTGAACCACCTCATACTGCCCAACTATGAGATCCTGGCCTCCTCTCACTGTCAGAAGTCCCACTAAGGTAGACATACAATTATTTTTATATAGCTTGCATAAAAAGTTGTCTCCTCTAGACTTGTCACAATGTGTCTGTATTATTACATTTTAGACCAGACTAGTGTGTTATGCAC
>NW_013952887.1:90277-92407 GCF_001266775.1 Austrofundulus limnaeus
GAGTAGCTCTCGGCAAACTGCCAACTTCAAAAGTGGCTCTTGGTTCAAAAAAGGTTGGGCACCCCTGGTCTATGGGGCAGTGGGCTGGCCTCGGCCGGCCAGGACGCTCAGCTTCTGCATGATGATTGGATGATCTGTCTGAGGCTGAATCCCTTTTTGACTGACAGCGTAATAAGCAAATCAGTGATCTTTTGGTGTAAGTGGGAGCATTTTTTAGTTTCATTTTGTTCAGAGTTGAACCGGAGACTTTTCTAATCCTCTTAGTGGCTTTTTTTTTTTGTTAAAAAAGACTAGCGACAAATAGAGCTTCTATTTCTGGTGAGTTTTTTGTAGCTGCTTGTGTTTGGAGACTGACTTCTATCACTTTTCTGACTTCTATCGCAATTTCTGTCCAGCGGGTACTGCTGAGCCCCTCCACCGTCACAAAGTACTTACAGGCAGACGCACGTAATGTAGAATTTACATATAAATAAACCAACACATTTTATGATGTCAGCTGGAATTGAGCTTCCCCTCCTAGAAAGACCAGCATCCGCCACTGTTTCTCAGTCATCAGGTACATGCCAAATTTTTAAAAAAGAGAGGAAACAAGTGGATTTCTATAGCTGAAGATGTGGAGATTAAAACTGCACAAAGTTAAATATTTGTATCACACTGCTCACCCATACCTCACTGGCATAAAAGTATGGTGAAATGTGACATGAGCCTTCAGACTGAGGTTGCTCTGAAAAACACCACATATGTAAGTGATTTAGTACCACTTAGGAAACATACCTGGACAGTTACAAATACTGTGGAATACCACAGGCAAATGACAATCATGATGAGACCAACCATGACAACCATCTCAACACATTCTCACTCCCGACTCGTCACATATTGATGCTTGTCCAAGTTCCCTCTGGGTCAGGTTTTGACACGTCGGGTAACCCCCTCGCGTCAGTAATTGACGCTTTTCCGGGTTTACGCCACATAGGGTCTTTGAGTTGGGGTCCATGGTTAATATCAGGGATCAGGATTACTGGTTAATTTTAGGTAGTGAGGTCAGGGATATGATGTCTAGGGATATTAGAAGTTAAGTTTAGGGTTAGTTGTCATGCATTTTCTACACTTTTCAAAAGTATGACAATGGACTCCTCCTCCGTGTTCTCATCTCGTCAATAACTGACGTGAGGGAGTTACCCAACACGTCAACACCGTACGCAGAGGTAATCTTGGACAAATGTTGATAAGTGAAGAGTTGGGAGTGAGAATGACCTGGCCATCTACCTACAGAGTGTAAGGCAGGTCCTGAAGACCCAGCTGAATGGCTAGAACAAAGTCTGCCATAAACATATGCAGTACTGGTCATCAGATGCCCAGCATGTAGAATAGCCAAGGAGAATCGAGGGGGACATCAGAGTCACTATACAGGATGAAACAAATAAGATCCTTGAGTACATCAGGAGGAAAGCCACTGATGATTAACTGATGAGTGAATTGTCTCAGGCAGCAGAAACCCATTGAGGAAGATGAGGAAGAGGAGCCATTGAAGGAAATTTTGTAACTGATTAATTTAATATCAAATGCAGTATTGTATTTTATACTTTCTGTTCATTTCAGCCTGTAAGGTTAAGCAGAAAAAGAGGTGGTGTGTCTTATCATGTACTCTTCCTTTAGCCTAAACAAAAATTAGTACATTCTGATGTCTGACGTAAAAGGCAACACCTCTGGGGTGTAACCAGGAAGAAAGATACATTAGCTCAATTCATTAGTAGAAAGAAGTTGTCAGTGTTTTGCAGAGTGTCTGTTCAGAGCAGAGCTCTTGCCTGTTTGTTTTGATTCAGCCCAAGGTTTTGAGGCCTGTGTGCTGTACTGTGAACCTGATTGGAGTCAGAACAGTGATAATGAAGTTTTAAGAAGAAATCCATCAGATTCCTGTTTATTCGGACATACCATTTTGAACAACGCATATTTTTCCTACACCATCATGGAAAGAGAACCACCTGCATGACGTACCATCAGTAGGTTGAGGAAGTGGCTTATGTCAACAAATCTCACCAATGGATGTCAAAAAGAAAAAATAAGTAGGTCCTCTGGATGTGTTCTTCTTTAGTGAAACGTTTCGTCTCTCCTCCAAGAAACTTCTTC
>NW_013952887.1:93079-94428 GCF_001266775.1 Austrofundulus limnaeus
GAAGAAGTTTCTTGGAGGAGAGACGAAACGTTTCACTAAAGAAGAACACATCCAGAGGACCTACTTATTTTTTCTTTTTGATTTTTTCTACCTGGATTACTGAGATGCATCAGGACATACAGTACTTATCAGTGGATGACCTTGAACTTGCCTCTATCTGATTCTCATGAACACGTGTATGCAGTGCTTTTAAGAAATGTCTTCAAAGTAACACTCAGTTGTCCTAAGGATGAGCTGCTTAGAACTTGGTGGTCAAGTTTAAGGTCACACAGCCAATTATTCTGTTCTCTTCATATTCCAGGACATTGAATCGAGATAGGCTGAGGCAGACATTGCARAGAAGAACATGGGCATCTACACTGTCTGAGCAGAAGGCCGTGGTCCTGATGATCCAGGTGATGGAAGCTTTGCTGATGTTGTGCTGGAAGGTATGGATGTTCTCCACAACCTGCAGTGTATCAGCCATGCATGCATGATGCTTTATGCACTGATACATGGACTCAACTTGAGCTGGCCAAAAAGCCTGAAGCACACATTTGAGGTGTACCAGAAAATCYTGATGGACCTGGACTCAACCAAGCTTTCACCAAAACTACAGGCACTGAAACTCAAATCACTCCAGTGATTTGGCTGGCAATAATGCACTTACACAGCTTCTACCTGATTTTATTTTATTTTTTTCTTTATGTCCTAATCAGACAGGATCTTGTGTTTAAATGATCCCTTGGTTCTTGAAGGGTGTGTCAGGGAAATATCTTTGATACATTTGTACCTGTAATAGTGTGTTTTCTGTCTTTTGATGTTGAAGCAGTGGTATGTGAGTGTTGCTGTGTAGCTGGGTTCATAATGAGTAGCTTTTAAAGTGTGTAAGCTGGCAGTGTTGTGGTGGCACAGCTCAAACCAGATTTTTCTTGAATTGTTTCCAGATTCAATGGGAGCTAGTTAAAAAGATAATTGTTCTAAAGTGACTTAGTTCTACTCCGGTAAAGACATTTTTTTTTCCAATATTGAAAGAAAAGTATGACGAAAACAGGACATAGGGTGTTGTTGTGAATGTACACAAGTCAAACTTTTATTTAAATACATAATTATGACTGAAGCATCATTTTGATATTGTGTAATTTTGTGTCTTTAATGTTAATAAAGAATCAAGGTGGTCTGATTGTTTTTATGCATCATTTGGATTATTGGTACTGAATGGAAAGGAATTACATAAATGTTATGCATTTTGATTAATTTGGTTAATTAAATAACTATAAATGACGTAATTCAAATGAATATATGTTATTTATTTTGTATAGGTAACATAAATACTATGCAATTCAAACAATATATTTTATGTAATTGAA
>NW_013952887.1:97200-100049 GCF_001266775.1 Austrofundulus limnaeus
TTTATAGACTTACATGTACAAATGTAGACTCTTACACATACAATGATTCTGACAGTTCTCTTACCCGATAGAAACAGCTCTTCTGAACAGAAGTCAGAGCAGGCAGAACTAGAAAATGGGAAATTTTATTATCTGAGAATTATTTTGTGCATTAAATTGAATGAACATGGTCTGGATAGCCCACAGACATACCATAAACATTTCTAGGACCCATAATTGGTCTCCTTTAAGAATTAGGTTAAATATTTCTGTGAGTGTACAGTTGTGGCACCAGCTGTTCTTAGCCTTGTAGGTTCTTGTTCAGTGTATTCAGATGATGTGTAAGGTCAACTAAAAATGCCAGGTCTGCCAGCCACAGAGGGCCCCTTAGTTCATGAAGAGGTTGGCCCTTGTCTTTTAAAAACTGGTTAATTTCTGATCTCAGCGAATAAAACCTCTGCAGCACAGAGCCACAGCTGAGCCAGCGCACATTAGAGTGGTAGAGTACATCTCCGTATTCAGCGTCCACGTCAGATAGGAAAGCCTGAAATTCTCTGTGGTTTTCTTTTACCTTGGCGCACACCAACGATGCCATTCCTTTGCGCTCGCCCGTCATGGCCGGAGCTCCATCCGTTGTTACGCCACAGAGCTTGTCCCATTTAAGCCCCATTTTTTCAACTGCCTCTGGCACAGCTACAAAAATATATTTTCCTGTCRTTGTGCCGTTTAGGCTCATATCAAGCAGCTCCTCCGTAAAGCTAAATTTATCATCTACTCCCCGCAAAAAAAAAATAAAAATAACAGTTGCACGGTGTCTGTGGCATCCGTGCTCTCATCACATGCTATCGAGTAAAAATCAAAACCACAAACTTTGTCACTCACCGCCATTTCTGGAGACTCAAACTGAACGCAGTGTYACAGTCACAAAAAGGTTCTTCTCCTCTTCTCCTCTTATCTATAATTTTGTTTCTGTGGCTGGCTCCATCTAGTGTTGAAACTGAAAAGTGCAACAGAGTTGAGCTCAAAGTTCTTGTACGGGCCATATTCTATTACATATTTCAGAATTTGCTACGGGCCAATAAAAACTGGACCACGGGCCGTAGTTTGGACACCCCTGATCTATGCTGATCTCATGATCACAGCTAAAAGCCTCAAAAAAAGAGTTGATGGTAGCAAAAGGCTAACTAAAAACGAAATATAGCACAATAGGTATACGTTTAATAAAAAGAGAAAAAAAGCAACTATGGAGAAGCAGATTAAAACAATGAATTAAAAGTTCAAGAAAACTTAAAGAGACTGAAATGCACTTTTACAAAAACCGTTTGTAAAAAATTTCAATACTCTAAAACAAAATTGTAACACATAGCAAAAGTCAAAGCACCTGAATGAATAACAAACTGTAAGCAGAAGTAGTTAGATCGCAAAATGCATGAAAAAATAAAGTAAAAGAAAAAAACAGAAAAACAAAAGAAACTACTTTTTGATTTCTAAAGAGCGGTGTGAATGCGGAGTTCAGAATGGCTTTACTGAAATTCTTTTAATCAGCAAGGTTTCGTTATTTTTGACTCCCTTTGCTACTCTTAGCATTTAAATAGCCTTTTGCTACCAAGTGCCTTTTTACAAAAGACCCAGTTTTCTTTAAATCTGCTGTATGTATTCTTAGAGAACTATGTTGACAAGTAAAACAGAAATTTATTTTTTCTTTTTCTCCTTGGATTTACACACATATATACTGTATATATACATAAATGAATGAGTCAGTTTATTCAAAGTAAAATATTTGAAAGAGTCTATATCAGGACTGTATTTGATGATAATTGGGTGCTACACAGCTTAAATAGTGGCCCATCCTGTAGACGTTTCTCAGTTGTAGTGAATTGTGATTGCACATTTATAATCTGACTGTAGTCCCTTCGAAACTGTAATTGTTCAACTACACTTCAGGCAAAACAATGAAACTCCAGCTGGTGAATACTCTGAATAGTCTGTAAGCCGTAGGGGCAATTTTGACAGCTACTTCACTCAAACCCTTCCAGGCAAAGACTTACACGCTTTATCTCCTGCAGGAAGGTTTAGGAGAGAAAGTTGGCTGGACAGTAATTACCACCCCCCTCTTTGTCCCTGTTCCCCTATCCTTGACTTCTTCTTCACACTCACATCTTTGCAGCTTTATCATCCTCCCTTCCAGTGACTGTCCCACCATGGGACATCATCATATTGTGCCATGTCTGGGTTCATCCCTCCACCTACTTCCCGCTGGCCAAGACTAAGCCTCCGYGCTGGAATGCTGTAGACTCAGAGACAGAAGGCTCCCTGGGGCTTCGCTGCGAGTCAGGCGCAGTCAGCACGCGCTCGACGTGATGCCGCCTCTCCTCGGGTGACAACACCACATCCTCAGCTTCACTCCCCTCCCTTTGGCTTCCCTGCTCAGCCTCCCATTCACCCCCATCCCGAAACAGATGCTCAGGACAAGAGCGGGTGCCAGTCAGGGGGGACGTGGGTTAATTGGGGTAGTAGTGGGGGTTAATTTCAATTAAAACTTCAACTAATGGAGGTCAGGGAAGCGTCTGCAAACACCTGATTAAAACAAATGTTCCTGCCAGTCAAAACTTTATCTTGGTCAGCCTCAGGCAGAGTGTCCTAGAGTGAGAGAGAAAGAACAAAAAAAAGGGGAGCAGACAGAAGGAGAGAGAATGACTAATTAGGGGACACTTATTAGTGCAGCAGCTGCAGGTTGATTTGAATGAGACTACATGTGTGTTGCCCTGTCTCCCTAAATTTGTTTATTAATGTTCAATTTTATAAACTGGTCATTTACTTTAAAAATAAAATAAAATTATTACTTTTGTTGATATATATATATATATATA
>NW_013952887.1:100093-102903 GCF_001266775.1 Austrofundulus limnaeus
ATATATATATGTCATGGGCGTGGGGTGAATGAACCCAAAAGCAGGCAGACTCAAAAAAGCTCAAATAATAAAATATTTAATAACAAAAACAAAAGCTGACAAGGCAGCAAAACTYACAAAACTTCTTGGAGGCACACAAAAGGATAAGGGACCGAGACGATGGACTGAAGCCATACAATGAACCAGCAGTGAATGAAGGAGATGAACCAGAATATATACACAGAAGGAACGAGGATGATGAACTACAGCCGAGAAAGGGCTGATTACAAACAACAGACAGGTGAGGAGGAATGATCTAGAGAGAACTGAGGACTGAGGTGAAAGAGCAATGGCATGAAACGGACACAAGAGGGAGGCTGCGGACAAAACACAAGACAGATCCTCACAGTACCCCCTCCTCAAAGATCGTCTCCAGACGATCAACCAGAAACTTAGACAAGGGAGGGTGGAGTGGGGTATGAACCACAATAACAGGATGGAGGGCTAGAAACAAGGACAAAGGGGAACACAAGACTCGAGAAGAACACAGACAAGATAAAGAGGGAACATGAAGGAAAAAACAAAATCTCAAAACCAAAGACCAGCAGGGAACCCCTGGGAACAAACAAAACAACCAAACACAGTCACTAAGATGGCCTTAGGCACATCTAATGTGGGGCAACAGTTCAGTTGGATGCCCCGCAACACAGCCATGGTGAGAGAGGAGCTCAGGAGCCAGGCCGAGGCGAAGGAGGGGCTCGGGAGTTCGACCAGGAGCCAGGTCGAGGTGAGGGAGGGGCTCAGGAGTTCGACCAGGAGCCAGGCCGAGGTGAGGGAGGGGCTCGGGAGTTCGACCAGGAGCCAGGCCGAGGCGAAGGAGGGGCTCAGGAGGTCGACCAGGAGCCAGGCCGAGGCAAAGGAGGGGCTCAGGAGGTCGACCAGGAGCCAGGCCGAGGCAAAGGAGGGGCTCAGGAGGTCGACCAGGAGCCAGGCCGAGGTGAGGGAGGGGCTCAGGAGGTCGACCAGGAGCCAGGCCGAGGCGAAGGAGGGGCTCAGGAGGTCAGCCTGGGAAACAGCCACAGCRAGGAGAGAGCTCTGGAGGACGGCCCGGAGCCCAGCCGCAGAGGAGACGGAGCTCTGGAGGAACTGGTGGTAAGAGCTCAATTAAGGCTGCAGACAGCAAAGAGGTCTCATCTGCAGCTGGAGCAGAGGCCGGGGTGGACTCGGGCAGACACGGGGACTCTTCAGGGGCCTGGGCAGACCCGGGGACTCTTCAGGGGCCTGGGCAGACCCGGGGACTCTTCAGGGGCTGGCAAGGACTGTTGAAAATAATCCCTGTTTTATTTCTGCATTTTAACTTAAAAGCAGTGTTTGTACAACCTCTGTACTGACTCACTCTGTACAGTGTATTTCTTTCTGTGGGTGAATGAGCAGCAGTAGGTGGTGGTGATTGCAGGTGGGGGGGGGGGGGTATTATATTCACTTGCTGTCCCACCCTGCTGCCAGCCGGCTCTGCAAGGCGTCACACAGCAGCTTCTAACATCTGGCAGTAGGCCTCAGGGATGGGACACCCCACTGTGGCTAAATATGGAGCAGGGATACAACACATTTCCCTAATCACTTAGCTGCTGTCTGGCAGCACACACACCTTCCCAGATTCCACATATATTAACAGTGCTAAACATCTGTACAACTGCAAGGCATCACCTCACTGTGGTGTCCAAACAAGATCAGTAAGACTATTKTACTTTCAAACTACACTGGTGATGAAACTTCTCATGTTGGAGATCCTAGATCCTAGAGACAGACATCATTCAACCAAAAAACCTTCAACTTTAAGATTTTTTTACTAGACTCTCTTRTGTGATAGTGCTTCACACTTCATAATCAATAGCATAACCTGCTATTGATAAGGTTCATCTACAAAAACCTGTCATTTTAATTTTTCAGACAGAGAATTAACAGACTCAAGTGTTATTTTTTCATTCTATCGTGTCTCTACAGCCAAAATGCAAGTGGAGAATAATATGACTGATTAATAAAGAGTAATTTTAAACATCTGCACCAGGTGCTGTTCTAAAGCAGCATAACCCAAGAACTGCCTTAACAAAAGTCCAGTCCAGAGCTCAGTCTACTGTGAAAAATCCAACCTTGTACAGCTTCATTTGTTGTTGTTTTGAGACCAAACCAAGAATGTAACACTTTCCTGTAGAATTTATCAGCTCTTTGGACCTGAAACTGATGAAATACTGAAATTAGAAAGGATTAGTTTTAGCTTTAAACAGAACAGTATGTAATGTATGCTATGTCTAACATGTATACCTGGGCAATACAAATTGAGAAGATATTTGAGGAGGCAAATTTTCCGTATGTTTATAGAAATAAGAGATGCTACATTGAACAAATTAATTTTATTTTGAAGTTTATAAGTGTAAATGGGCAGACGATATTTTACTTAATCCAACATTACAAACTTATATCCTAATAAAGGACGTTTATGAACCTGAGCTTTATGTAACATGTAATTTAACTAAACAACAGAGGTCAGTTTGTGCACAGCTTAGACCCAGTTATTTACCTTTAGCATTAGAAATGGGATGATTTTGTTATGCGTTGCCCTGCTACCAAAACGTTTATCCAGATTTCTTTTACATGGTTGATGAAGATGAAGTGCAGTATTTTYTAAGATTTTTGTGTTTCAGTTAGCTCAGTTTGTTTTAAAAGCCTGGCATGTTAGAAAGAGGACACTTAACCTTTGGGCATAAAATACCATAAAACGCCTTAAAAAGCACACAAATTAAATGAAGTACTGCTTTTGAACCCTTTAGAGT
>NW_013952887.1:105206-111952 GCF_001266775.1 Austrofundulus limnaeus
TCACCAAAGCCGCCCCCCCCCCCCCCACACACACACACCCAAAAAAACAAAAACATAAAAGACCCCAACCCAAACCACTACAATTTTGGGATGCACCTAGTAGCATGACATTTATCAGGAATAAAGACTTCTGAGTTCCGGTGCATTAGTGCATGCAGGGGTCATAATGTTACCGCTATACAGTGTCTAGTTTAAATTCATAAAACATTTTCTAATATTGCATAAATGAACACAGGTACACCACAACAATTTTGGGATGCACCTAGTAGCATGACGTTTATTAGGAATAAAGACTTTTGAGTTCTGGTGCATTTGTGCGTGCAGGGGTCATTATGTTACCGCTATACAGTGTCTAGTTTTACAGTTAAAATATATGCTTATTAAAATAAAGTCTAATGTTACAACTAATCAGGGATCCTTTTAAGTAGAATTTTTGTTTATTTGTACTCTACTGGGTAACTATTTTTCAATCTATTTTTATTCCTACATTTTTCAATTTCATGCAATTATCTGTACTTTCTACTCTTTACATTAATAAATGCAAAAAGTATTACATTTCTAATACACTTTGGCTTGATTTTATTCTGGCTTATTGTTAAAAAAATTATATCCGGAAAAATGGCTCCTCCTGGATAGAGTTAATAACGTTGGTGTTGGATGAGACATACAGTATACATAAACACCATTCTTGCAGGGATTTGGTTTTATCCGTTTGTTCCCTATATCTGTGTGGTACCAGCTCCTGTGTTTGTCAGCTCCTCCCACTCTTTCTTGTCTTTCCACAGGTGTTCGTTGTTTGAGTTTTTTAGTGTCTTCTCATATTGTGTATTTTTAGCTGTGTCTCAATTCATGGGATACAGCCGATGTAGATGGCGGCTCATGTTGGCCACACCCAGTGGTGGGCAGCACTAATCTAAAAACTAAATACCGCATAGCGGTAACGTAATGACCCCCGCACGCACAAATGCACCAGAACTCAGAAGTCTTTATTCCTAATAAACGTCATGCTACTAGGTGCATCCACAAATTGTAGTGGTTTGGGTGGGGGTCTTTTTTTTTGGGTGGGGGTGGGGGGCTTGGACCTGATAGCCCCTCATCAGAGCTAAACAACAAAATAAATCTGAAGCTTCTATGTTGATCAGTTTCTGAGTTAAAAGCATTTTTGCATGTCCAGACGCCCCCTCTTTGAAAGGAGCCCCCTCCTCAAATATGTGGGGTGCGGGGGTCATAATATTTATTACTTATTACTTACTTACATTAATTATGACCCCCGCACTGGCTGTTTTTCAGCGCAGAGTATTCTAATTATTTTTCTAGTGAGAAAGTTGTTTTTTCCAACTCAACTTGAATGTTGCGAGAGTTGGGCAGGACAGGGAGGGGCTTGACCAAAAATGATATAAAGAAATAAGCACACTCACCGCCGCGCTGGCAAACACGTGCATATATTATCGGTTCTGTTTGTTATGATATCAGGCGAATAAGTGTGACATCATAATCTCTTGATACCGGGCCAACAGTTATTGTGCACCCTAATCTAAATCACTGTACTCAGTGAGCGCCAGAGGTGTAAGTGTGTTTAAACAAGTGTTTGCATGCAATCTTTTAGGTTGACAGCAGTCCACTTATCATAGTCTGACTATCCCTTAGCTCATCACATTAGCTATGTTTACATGCACAAAATGTTTTGATCGGATTGAAATGTATTCGRATTTAATAATCTGAATGTACTGTTTACATGGACACAATCCGATCATGAAAAGTGTTTACATGCACCGGAGTTTTATTCAGAATAAAAGTCCGGACATGCACAGTGTTGTAATGGTGCGTTCACATCAAACGCGATTTCATTGTCAGGAGCATCAGGTTTACATGCAAAGTCTATGGTGGACGCGCTTCAAGCAACGTCAGGAAGTGCTGCGGCGCCTCAAGCGCGATTAGAGCAGCACGATTTGAATGATGTGAGCATTCGACGCGCTGAGGCGCAAATCGCTGAAGTTAGAAAATCTGAACTTTTGCAGCTCGATGCACCCGTCAACCAATCAGAGAGACTCCACTGTGTGACATAGTGACATATTTCCCGGCGGGACAGTTTACTGAATGATGTCCACTAACCTGAAACAGATGGAGAGGAGCTCTTTAGCTGAAATCCAGTGCCTGCAGTCGGTGTCCTGACAGAGATATCTGCACCAATGCGTGGCAGCGACTCATCAGACTGGACTCGGGACAAAAATAGTCCTGAAAGCGAGCTGTGAGCCTCTCCCGCAGCTCCTGGGTGATGAAACTCAGAACGTCTCTGAATTATCTGGTGAATTAATTATGAATTAATTATCTGATGAACGTGACATGCTCTTGCTCTCTGTAAATAAAGCAAAGCCACTTCCTCGTCCGACATTAAACAGAGCCCGACAGAGGAGGGAGGGGCGGGGAGGCTCTGCCGTGCAGCGCTTCAAGAGCTGACCTGCGTCTGACCTCAAAGTGCACAAGAGACCAACGTGAAGTGTTGGATGCGATTTTGAAGCTGAAATCGCGTTCGGTGTGAACGCAGCATAAACGTTCAGCTCTACTTCCGTGTTACAAACGTAAACAAAGCTCCTCTGTGCGCTCAGGACGGACACGTGTCAGCTTTTAATAACGGTAGAGACGCCGTTACTCCTCGGTTGAGTTGCAGATGAAGCAATAAGTGTTTTTTATTTTTATTTTTTGCGAAGCAACGTCGGCTGTTTGTTTCCTTTTTCATCTGTTAAGAGAGCGAGGATGAAAAGTTCTGCACGGTGCTGCACAGCTGGAGCGCCGCTGTCCCACCAGGTGAATGAAAGTCAGCAGACATGCGCACAGGTCAGTTTTCTACAATCAGAATAAGATGATCCGATTAAGTGCTTACATGAACGCCATTCAGATTATCAATCGGTATAACCCACCTGACTCATTCGGATTAAAAATTCATTCGGATCGAGCTCAAATCGGATCAGAATAATCCGAACGGGCTGTTTACATGATGCTTTTTTATTCCGAACGACTGTTTAATCCAATTACTTATGTCCATGTAAACGTAGCTATTGTAACGCTTTTTCTTCAAACTGAGGTCATTAAATACGGAGCCCACGAGGGGACATGGGGGRATTTTTTTCTTTTGCGTTCCCACGCAATACTTTTGCGTTACCTCGCAATACCTTTGTGTTCCCTCGCAATACTTTTGCGTTCCCTCGCAATACTTTTGCATTCTCTTGCAATACTTTTGCGTTACCTCGAAATAATGTTTTGCGTTCCCACGCAAAAGTTTGTTTTGTATATGAACTGAATTAAATCAGACTTTTATTTTGAAATATCCGGTTACCAAAACAGGATTTGTCGCCACAAGTTCGTGAAATTGACATTAATGTTGCGTGGCTGCACTGTGTTAAATTTTCGGCATATGACATACTTCCATGCGGGGCTGTGTGATATATTCATTCTGAAGCTGAATTAAAGCAGTATGCTAACTTGCTAATGGTAAACATGTGACTTTGTTAGTAAACCGACACTGATAAACGACTTTTGCGAGGGAAAGCAGAAGATATTGTGAGGTAACGCAATGTTTTTGCGTGGGAACGCAAAAAGAAAAAAAATCCTCCATGTCCCCTCGCGGGCTCAGTAATTAAAAGATCCATCTACAACAGGTAAGAAAATAATTGTTAATAACTTTTATGTAGAACATGATTTCAACATTTAAAGTAAACCTTMAATATGAACAAACATTAAATATGTTTAGGTTTCAGTTTATGAAAGTGGCAAGGTGAAACTTCCTTTTCTACATATCTGTGTCACCGTCCTGGATGAGCATAGGTGTGGATTCTACTTGTAGATGTGCAGCTCAGCATCCCGTGGCTTCTCACAGTCCCTGCTGTGCTCTGCTCAGTGTAGCTTGGCCTGGCCATCTGCCACTGCTGGCTCCAAGCAGGAGGCTCACAGGCTGAGCTTCTGCTCCCCCACGGTCCACTGGTGGAAAGGTGGCTCACAAGTACATCAGGATCAGGCATGAGTCTGACCTGACTGAAGACTGTGTTGACTAAAAYATTTTTATAGTCATTTCAAATTTAGTAGCTTTTTTTTTTAATAACAGCTACAGATCAGGGTAGTGCAGAACTAATAAGTGAAATAATCAGTGGTGGGCAGCACTATTTCAAAAGTTAGCTATGCATTTTCTAAAGTGATTATGAAAATATTTAGGTCCACAACTTCAAAATCACTAATGCCATAGAAATATTAGCAGAAGGTAATTTTAATGCACAGGTTAAATTTGATAATTACGAGCTAGCAACAAGTCATGTACAATATATGCACAACACTGCCAAATAGTGGTGTATATACTTTTGTACAGCTTAATTTACATCTTCCGTCTGCTGGGGATGTGATTTCCTGAAACAGATCTTTGGCTCCTGGTGTAAAAATTAAAAAGTTGTTGAGGATTGCTAGTTCGGCTGCTTCTTTGTCTTTTTCTTTTGTTTGTTGTAGATTTTTCATTAAAGAAGCATCAAAAAAGTGATTTTAAACTGTTTATTGGAAAAATGAAGCGATGCATTCTGGGTACATGACGGATTTGATTTGTGACGGGAAACAAAAGCACAKAGAACAGGAAACTAGTGTCTTCCTTTCAAAATAAGAGCTTGGATTTTTGTTTCCCATGTTTCCATTGGATTCCAGTTCACCTGAAACTCATCAGACTGAAGAAGTCTCTTGGAGGAGAGACAAAACATTTCGAAATAGAAGAACCCATCCAGAGGATCTACCGATTTTTTCTTTTAGATTTTTTTTCTACCTGGATTAGGACGTTTTTCAGGTAGTTGCTCCAGTTGACCACTGTCTTCACCAGCATAACATATTTAAATCATTTCTGAGTCCCTAACACCGTTGTCCGATTGCTTTTGAGCTCCAGCATTTAAACTTTTTTTTAAAAGGAGCTCCGATTGTAAAGTAAAATAAATCAATACATACAAAATTTTAGTATGGATTACAAACATTTACTGTTTTTACTGGGACAGGGAGTTCTAAACATTGCCTTCCTGCTACGTGAGCAGACACAAAGCATTGTGGGAAATGAGAACTGTGGCTCAAAGCAACAGTCAGCAAGGATGTATACCTTCACAATAAGTGTGTTTATCTGGGAGGAGTACTATTGGATAGATCATGTTTATTGTGATTCATTGACATCTATACCTTCTGCTGTTCAAGATGATGATGCCTGATAGATAATTAGTTATTACAGTACTGCATTTTAATTTTAGAAAATGCAAATCAGCATATGAAATATAAGAATTATTAAGACCGCTAAACGAAATATTTAGGTCCGCAATTAGCGGGTTTGCGCTTTAGCGGGCTGGTGCCCACCTCTGAAAATAATTCACCTCTCTTTYGATTAGCTACACTTTATTGCATGATTGTAGTTACAACTTCTACTCAATTTGCCCACAGTTACAGCTCATTACAGTATGTGATGCACTTAAAGCTGGTGTTCAAGTAGGATATCATCAACATAATGTAAGTTAATATTTTGTTTAAAACATGGATTGATCACAGCAGATTTTTTTCAGTGTGTTAAATGTTATCACCTATAATTTAGTTTACACTCAGTTTTAAAATGCAAATCTTGTGTGGAAAATGGTCAACAGCTTCAAACGATCATGAGATGTACCTGTAGTCACACAACAAAAAACTGTTTGTCTTCTCCAGTGATTCCAGTAAAAAGTATGAAATATTTTTGATTAAAATCAGTGAAATGGTTCTTTAAGGCTCTACTGTAGACATACAGGAACAAACCAAACCTGCTTTTCTATTGTTTCCCAAAGATAAACCCAGTTTGAAGGGTAAATGGCTATCTAACATATATTGTTATCCTGATGCATCTCAGTAATCCAGGTAGAAAAAAATCAAAAAGAAAAAATAAGTAGGTCCTCTGGATGGGTTGTTCTTTAGTGAAACGTTTCATCTCTCCTCCAAGAGACTTCTTCAGTCTGATGAGTTTCAGGTGAACTCAGCCTTATAAGCACTGCCTACACATGGACAAACAGGTTAGTCACGTGCAAAATAGGACCATCGACTACAAATAGGCTTAATCGTTGTCCTCCTCCTACAACGCTGTCATTGCAAGTATTACTCAGCCCCCTGTTAACAAAAGTTGTGAATCAAGGCCCCAACGATAACCAACACAAAGAGGGAAAGAGAGACAAAAACAAGGGGACGTTGAACCCCGAAGCATCCAAATCAATAAGTCAGGTGATGGGGCACAGGACCCTCAGCGGGTCATGTGCCCCATCACCTGACTTATTGATTTGGATGCTTCGGCTGTGGTTATTTGGTGTTTTGTTATACGAATGTAGTGAGTGCAAGTGGGGTTCAACGTCCCCTTGTTTTTGTCTCTCTTTCCCTCTTTGTTTTGSTTATCGTTGGGGCCTTGATTCACAAATTTTGTTAACAGGGGGCTGAGTAATACTTGCAATGACAGCATTGTAGGAGGAGGACAACTGGACACGAACGTGTCCAGAGGACCTACTTATTTTTACCACCGCCAAGGGCGAGGTAATGTTTTCGGTCGCGTATGTCTGTCTGTCTGTCGTTCTGTCTGTGGACAACATTACTCAAAAACTTGCGGACGGATTGTCATGACATTTTTACCACATGTGTGCTGGCCCAAGTAACACACCTTTACATTTTGGTGATGTTCCGGATCACGATGCGGATTCAGGAATTTCTTTTCTTTTAATCCTCTGAGA
>NW_013952887.1:112369-117738 GCF_001266775.1 Austrofundulus limnaeus
AAACTTAGGAGCTTAATCCCACACCAGTTTGACGATGAATAACGTCGGGTGACGAGTCTGACTTTTTTTTCACATTGGACTCCACCGAGAAGAAATCCCGTACATACTGCTGCTGAAATGTTCACTACGTCAGAACTTATTCAGCAAATGTGTTTCCATCTCTGCTTTTRTGMATTAACTCTTACAGGATGGGGGAAATTGGTCTTGGTGGAGATTTGCACTCTCTGAGTGCTTCTAGTTTCTTTTTGATATCCAACATATAGAACTGAACCCTAGACCTGTCTGTCACAATCAGCTGGGGATTAGGACCTCAGCATATGCATAAACAAAAAATTCATAATGAATAGAAAAACAAATGCTGACATGGCAGCAAAACCTCCAGCAGCTCTGGAGTAAAAAGAACATGGGATCAATAAGAACAGTGACATTCAACCAATAATGGAGAATGGATGGGGAAATATCAGGACCAAGAATATAAAGATGAAAATAGGTGAGGATAGGCTGCAGCTCAGACTGATAGAGAATGAGGAACAGTTGAGGTGAGCACGGCAGGCTGACTGCTAAAACACTGAGGATGGATGAGAACACAGGACGGGAATGCAAATGTGGAGAAATAAACTGAGGGAATGATAATAACATATTCATCTGTGTGTTTTACTGACAATCTGTATGATTTCCTCAACAAAATTACCAAAATACTTTAGGATTTATTACTAAATTTACATATTGTTCTTCAGTTCACATCAATCAGTGCACCACATAAACTTTTTTTCTGTTACGCTTTTTCAACAAAATTATAAAACATAAATTAGCAGCAATCTAAAGCAAAGAGATTACAGAGAAGGTTCGTTTTTTTTAATGGTCAAGTTTGGGAAAATGTCTTGTTTCTTTTCCCTACAGGCACAAATGTTCCTCATCCCTCCCAGTTAACTGTCAGCCAAACTTTAGTTAATATTGATGACTTGCCCGAAAGACATTAGTCTAGACATGCCCAGTGACGCACACTGTAAAAGTGACCCATATTAATACTGTAGGCTTCAGTTAATTTTCCATCTCATACAGTAAAGCCACTCAGCTGTGACCTGCCTTTACGCAGCCAGCTCTGTAAATGTCACCTATACGGCCCACTCATTCATTTTTCACAAAACAAATTCCCACAAAGAATGACTATAAGTGTATTTAAAAGGCAAAAGCTGCCAAAAAAGAAACCTTTTTTTTTCCATTATTTTTCCCACGAGCTAAAGGTGCTCTTTTAATTTTCTTCTCTGAAAGGTCAGTCAAAATGTTCTCCATCTCCAACTTAATTGATTCTTTAAATACAGCTCGTCTTGGGCGTTGGAAGCCAGAAAGGAAAACTACAGAGGTGTTTGCGTACCTTTAGTCACAGTTTAAAGGTTTCAAATGGCTACCTTTCTTCAACAAATTGCGTAGAGTGTAAAATGCTTGTGGATTTTTGGAGCTTAAACTTAAAATAGGTCATTTTTCGTTATTTGGAYGYAATTCATATTTTTTTCTGCTAAATACTGGAAAAAGAAAATTAAAACTCTATAACCTTGTTTTACATTGACTTGCAAAATAAACAAGCATGGCTCAGAGGTGTGGGTGTGTGTAATGTTATTCATAATCATTTAAAGGGTCAATATTATGTGTTTCTCAGGTATTTATTTCAATTCTCTACCATAATAAAGTAACTATGTCACGTTTAGTTGTTATGAAAATGCTATTTATATGTATAAATCAAAAATAAACTTGACTTTGCATCACAGCCGTTTCTAAACACGTTGAAATTGTCCTCTGTCTCTTTAAGAACCTCCTRCCACTTCTGTCACACCCATTTCAGCACGTCATCACAAGCCCTTCATCTCTGCAGAGCTCTGCTGTTCACAATCTGAATTTGGTTTTCAATTCAATTCAGTTTATTTATATAGCGCCAAGTCACAACAGATGTTGCCTCAGGACATTGTACATGAAAAAAGAACAATCTAAAGAAGAAACCAGCAGATTGTGTTGAATCACTTCATCACAGTCTCCCATCCTGAGCAAACGGTGGAGAGGAAAAACTCCCTGCTAATCAGGAAGAAACCTCCAGCAGAACCAGGCTCAGGACAGGAGACCATCTGCCTCGACCGGCTGCTTGGAGGACAGGAAAGAGACACAGACAAACATAGAGCTGGTCCAGGACTGGTCCAGTTGCACCTTCTTCTGGAAAAGAGACAAAGAAAAAAAACATGTTATTGATAGAAATAATTACAAAAAACATGTAGAGAAGAGAGACTAAAGACAACAGCAGAGTGAGGAAATGTGCTCAGTTTGTGCTCCAAAATAAATTGGAAAAAAAAAATATGGATGGAGGACCTCAGTTTAGCTTGTTTGTCRTGCTAGCGCCGAGCTAATACATATAAGGCAATATAGCGTGAGGGCTAGTGCAAAGGCTAACAGGCTAAGCTGAGGTTCWTCTTCCATGAAGCAGCTCTGTTGTCCTCCATCCATATTTTCAGTTCCAGGCTGAGTCATTTCTACCTTCTCCTCTCTGTCAACGCTCTCTGGTTTCATTTAAAAGAGTCGATCATCAGATATTGTCCAAGATTAACCTTCAGAGTGGATATAGCTCGCTAGCAGCCTCGCACCGAGGACCTATCCACGTCATCATTTACCCAGAATGCTTTGTGTGTAAATAAAATGGCTCCGTCCGTGTTAAAATATATTTTTAAACTTTTAGTTTTAAAATTATAAAAACTAAACAGCCTACAGTATTTTTAGTCTTTATTGTACAGTTAAATATATATTTATTAAATAAAGTCTAATGTTACAACTGATCGGGGATCCTTTTAAATTGTTGCATGATAATGAGCAGAAGAAATACTGTATAGTCTTATTAATTCAGTGATTCAGGAGCGTTTGGTGCTTTGGTTGTGTAATGCTGTGAGGCTTAGGCAGAACCTCCTGCAACACTGGACAGAGGAGTAAAAGTTATTTTGCTGATTTATGTGTTTTACATTTTAATTTTGTTGCTGTTGGGCAAAATCTTCACATCTCTATTTTTAAAGTTGGGCTAAAACATTAAAGGCTGATGCTGTATAAACTATGTCAATAATGCAGTGTTCTGTTATATTGTGTTTCTGTAGCATAACAATGGTTTCCATAGCTGTGGCATCATAATTATGGTAATAAGCATTGAATTTATTCAGGTAGTATACTAGCAGTGAAATACACGGTCCACCCCTGTAATAAGGAAACTTTCCTACCCTTCAATCAATCGTTGCCTACATTCCACGCTTGAATATGTGAAGAAAAAGATTTTGTTTTTTGGAACGTTTAGCAGCTGCCTGCTCCATCTGTTTGAGATCTCCCAAATGTTTGTGAATGATAATGGCCATTAATTAGGTTTTCACAGCATCACTGTCTCTGAGAAGAGCATCTGGAGCATTTACTCATACCAATAAAATGCATGTACAGACACAGAGGCACTGGAATTTATCCATAAAGGATCATCTCCGGCTTGCTCAGCCACACAGATATACAAAGAAGTCGGTCGTAAAGCAATTAGCTCCAGGGTCTGTGTAGGTTTTGCCAGGGCTGCACAATATTAGGAAAAGCGATGAAGATACTGTATGACTTGTCATAAATGAACAAGTACTTAAGCATGTAGTGTGATGTCTTTCTGCTCTGGGTTCAGAGCAAAAACAAACTAATACATCATTTCAATTCCAACACTTGTCCTAACATTTGCAACTGGAGCTACTGTTTTATTTCAACCCCATGTCCTTTGTTTTTTTTTTTTTTTTGTTTGTTTATTTAGAGTGGTTTAAGTCTTATTTAACAGGCAGATCTTTTCCCGTCACGATAGGTGATCTGTCCTCTTCTTCAAGCCCTCTGACATCTGGCGTACCACAGGGGTCCATTCTGGGCCCTGTTCTTTTCTCACTTTACTTATTGCCATTAGGACCCATTATCGCACGTCATAACTTATCTTTTCATTTATATGCAGATGATTTGCAAATCTATCTGCCAGTCACTCCAAATTCCTCTTTTAGCCTAAATTCCTTGGTCAGCTGTTTAACTGATATCAAAGACTGGCTATCTCAAATTTTCCTCCACTTAATGATAAAACTGAATGGATTCTGTTTGATGCATGCAGTAACTCCTCTAACATCTCTGACATCTCTCACAGTCTAGGTCTTCCACTCTCTCACTTCAGCCAGGTGGTAAAAAATCTAGTCGTGAAACTGGACTGCAACTAGAAGCTTGATAAACAAATCGATTCTGTGGTGAAAACAAGCTTCTTTCAGCTCCGTCTGCTTTCTAAGGTGAAGACACTGCTTAGCCGTAGTGATCTGGAGAAGGCCATCCATCCCTTTGTGAGCTCTAGGCTCGATTATTGCAACCCCTGACATGTTGGAATTAATCAGTCTTCCATTTCTCGCTAACAGCCTGTTCAAAACTCTGCCGCTTGCTTCTTAACGAATACACGTAAATATGAACACTTCACTCCTGTCCATTCTTCTTTGCATTGGCTCCCGGTTCGTTTTAGAATACAATTCAAGCTGTTGTTATTTGTTTTTAAAGCCTTAAATGGCCTTGCACCACCTTACATCTATGATCTCTTGAAAATCCACCAACCCAGCAGAGCTTTGCAGTCTGCCAGTCAACATCTGCTCGAGGTGCCTCGCTCGCTCTAAGAGCAAGAAATGGGGGGACCCGTCCTTCTCTGTTGCTGGCCCAATAGCGTGGAATAGTCATCCCTATGAGTTGCGTGACATCTCTGACCTGGTCCTGTTTAAAGCCCAACTTACGACCTACTTATTCAAAAAGGCATTTGGTGTTTAATGTTTAGCATTTTTATTTATCATTTTTACTTTCTTTTATTGTAATTTGTGTTTTTAAATTGTACTGATTTTTAGGGCTTGATTGTATTTGTTTTATCTTGTGCAGCACTTTGGACGATGCAAGGCAATGTTGGAAGGTGCTATATAAATAAAGTTTATTATTATTATTTATTATTTATTTATTTTATCCCCATTAGCATCAGCAGCATGTTGCTAAAGAGATCCGTCTGAGTGGCTAAATATGTGAATTGTGATTGACAAAATGTACAAATGCATACATTTGAGCCAAGCATTTTATTGCAGTTCACACAGTTTTTTTGCAAACAGCCTGTCCTTTTTGTCAAAAGGCAGACAAAAAATACATTAAAACCATTTCTGCTCACAGAACAACAATCATACAACACACTTATGGAAACAAAGTTGTTTGCAGTTTCTGCAAACATACAAGTAAATATTCGGTTAGAAACTTGTTCTTTTATTTCAGTTATTTCCCAGTGTAATCATATTTAACATGATGGTTATCTCTTATGGAGAGCCGTTTTA
>NW_013952887.1:117794-127536 GCF_001266775.1 Austrofundulus limnaeus
TTAATATATTATAATACATTTTAGCATGTCTTCACGTTATTTATTTATTTGTTTATTTATTTATTTATTTATTTATTTATTTCACATTGTAGTTTTATTTTGTGACAGTTTTATTTTGTAAAGCTACTTTACATATTTCAGGGACTTTTATTTTGAAATCCCTTTTTATTTCTTGGCGTTGTACTATTTCAGGCTGTTTTACTATTTCAGGCTGTTTTACCATTTCATGGCGTTTAATTTCATGGTCCAATATGCAAATAAGGGGGTGGAGTTCTCGCTGAGGTTTGGGATTCAGAAAATGATCTGTTTCACCACTGGGGGGGTATACCCCTGCCTGGCCTTTCTTCATAATTAAACATTCATTTTTATAAATAAAACACAGACATAAGTCCATAAATGAGTTGAATGACTGTCACTCTGTGATTATGAAGGCTTTGCAGAGGTACTTATGGTGTTTTTTGGCCAAATAGCCCTGATTTTATCACTCAGATTACAAATAGTGATTTTTTTTCCGGGTAGGTCAGAACATTTTTGGCCAAGCCGAATTGTTAAACATCTTTCCAAATGTATGGCGTTCAAGTTTCGTGCAGCTAGGCACTTCCTGTCTCAAGTTATGGCTAAAATGGTCTGTTTTATTTATTTATTGTATTTTGAATAAAACGGCTGTCCATACTCTCTGGTCCAACAAGCCTAATTATCATGATGGTGTCCAATATAAACTGTGGAGGTAGAGGATTCCCACCTAGGAATCAATCCAAACAGAAAAGTTACAAAACGAACCAATTGGACTTCTATTCTGAAGCTGAAGACGTTTCACTTCCTGTCCAGTAAGCTTTCTCAATACAAAATGTCAGGAGTGTGTAGAGTTCTAAGCTTAGCTTGGAATAAAAGTCCTCTTCAAAATAAAAGTGCAGGTGTTTAGTTTTTTAACTTTATTTTGGATTGTTTGTGACCTGGATGATTCAGAATCATCACCAGGATACACCTATTCCTGAACATTTATTTGATTTAATACAATTATAGCTTCTTTTTCATCAAATATCTGAATAATTGTGTGCCTTGTCTTGTCAGAGTTACAATTTTCAGCAACTAAGTTTGTTCAAACCAAAGTATTAGGTTCTAAATGTTGGTGTCCCGACCTTCTACACTCTTTAGTTTGTTGAAAAGTGAGCCACCTACTGACCGAAGCAATCTGTAGGTGATTATTTAAGGCAGCCAACAGATTAATGCTGTTCATCAGCTCCTCTCTACACAGTGACACTGACCCATTCTCTGCAACATGCTCTGTCTCTGCTTATCAGATCACCATTTGTAATAGTACTGTGGTAACAACGTCAGCCCTTTCCAGCAGCTGCTCTGGGTCAACTTTCATCCCAGGCACACACAATCACATACACTGACTGCATTTATGGCATTTTCTTCTACAGTAATTCTGCTGGAGTCTCTTCAACCCATAAGGCTGTGTGGTGCCTATTAAAGATGGTTAGTCATTTTGCACTGTTTTTCTTGTATTTAGGCCATGGTATTTGTTTTTTGTTCCTTCTTGTGCTTATTCATTTTTTAGATTTAAAGTTGTTTTAGAGTGTCTTCAGTTAAGTCCCTTTTCCCCTAGTGCCACTTAGTGTAGTGTTGGTACAGTTCCAATCCATTTCCATTAGGCCAGATTCATGGAACCAGCCCTTTTTTTTAGTACCTACTTCGTTGTGGTTCCAAGTGGTCCCAGTCAACACCAAAATACAATGTCAGAACACTGTCCATCACTGATTGGCTAGGGGGTGGAGTCACTGGTTGTGTCTAAGCTTCCTTTACAACAACTCGAGGTGCCATTTTTTCAATTGTAGCAGAAACTTTAGTCGTGTTTCCATCCAATTTGAATTTGAATTTTTAGCAAATTTTTTAAAATTTCAGAACTTATTCTGCAAATATGTTTCCATCTCTCATTTTGCGCATTAACTTTTTTTCCAAAATACCCAAAAATCACCTCCACTAACCGCCCAAAACACACCCACTGGAACTGGACTGGAATGTCAATAGAAAAGCAACCAAACTGACCCGTTCCGACACTGACCATACCAACACTACACTAAGTGTCACTAGTGGAAAAGAGGCATTAGATATCTTCACCTTCCCAATTTTGTGATTCTCCAAATATATCAGTCTCTGGTGCTGAATTAAGAGTAAAAGTACTAAGAAATGAGGTGTTGACTGAGGTATGTCAACTAGTTGCAGTAAGCCAAGTATAGTAAATTCACTGGAGTGACGAATCGTGCTTTTCCATCTGGCAATCGGATGGACAAGTTTGGGTTTGGCAGTTGCCAGGAGAACAGTACTTGTCTGACTGCATTGTGCCAAGTGTAAAGGTTGGTGGGGTGGGGGGGGGGGATTATGGTGTGGAGTTGTTTTTCAGGAGCTGGGCTTGGCCCCTTAGTTCCAGTGAAAGGAAATCTGAATGCYTCAGCAAAMCAAGACATTTYGGACAWTTCCATGCTCCCAACTTTGTGGGAACAGTTTGGAGCTGGCCCCTTCCTCTTCCAACATGACTGTGCACCAGTGAACAAAGCAAGGTCCGTAAAGACATGGATGTYAGAGTCTGGTGTGGATGAACTTGACTGGCCTGCACAGAGTCCTGACCTCAACCCGATAGAACAACTTTAGGATGAATTTGAGTGGAGACTGAGAGCCAAGCCTTCTGTCCAACATCAGTATGTGACCTCATAAATGTGCTTCTGGAAGAATGGTCAAAAAWCCCCATAAACACTCCTAAACCCTGTGGACAGCCTTCCCAGAAGAGTYGAAGCTGTTCTAGCTGCAAAGGGTGGACCAACGTCATACCTATGGATTAGGAAAGAGATGTCACCTAAGCTCATATGTGAGTCAAGGCAGGTGAGCCAATACATTTGGCAGTATAGTGTATTTTTCTCATCTGTGGCAGGAAGTGTGTGTGTGATAATTTGGTCATGTGATTAGGGAGACTTCCCCCCTACCAGTGTAATGTTCTGAAGTGGGCAGGGCCAGATTCCGAAAATGGTGTTTAAAATAAGATACTATTTCATGATTCTGAGCCATTTGTRGAGAAAATAAATGTGTTTAGTTGGCCCAGCGCTGGTGTTGTATGGTCTTCATTCTTGCAATTAACATTCAAGTTATATTTCTGTATTTGTTATTCCATTAGTTAAAGTTATTAAACAGCATGGGATAAATTTTCATTGTTATGCTGATGATACTCAGTTATATTTATCCATGAAACCTGATGAATCCAACCTGTTACTTAAACTACAAGCATGTCTTAAAGCCCCCACATACTTTGGTGTACTTTGGTCTGCGGTGGTCCGCACGGACTCGAGGCAGACTCATTGCAGACCTGAAGCAGACGTCCGCCGGACTGGTCCGCACAGAGATCATATTTTACGTCCGCGGTGCACACARTGGCATGTACTGTTCTGGGTGCGTCACCAAGCTGGTAAAGTTGAGAATCTGTGTCATTTGTGGACGAAATGGAGTCAAATCTTGAAAAGCGTCTCATAGAGGAGATTAGAAAATGTTATGATGCGTCAATGAAGGAATATAAAGACTTTCAGTGAGCAACAAATTTGTGGGAGGAAATACCTCAGATCCTGGGTAAAGTAGTTATTTTCTTTTTTTCTTTTATTGTTTTAAAGCTATGTCATGTCTTTTCATTATTGGAGGATAATTTACAGTTTAGYTCACAATAAGAATCTGAAGGACCATATTTGTTTTATCCTGGCTTCTCTCTAAGAACTGTATCTTTGGGTATGAAAATGAAACTCCTACTTGTCTTCAGTAGGTTTTGAAGATTTCAGAAAATAAATTTAAGGTTAAGACCTTTCTTACATTTGGTCAATCGTACACAAAGTATGTAGACCTTGCTCTTCTCCCCCTGTCATCCACCCACCCAGCTGACATAACTTATCCCTATAAGGTAATTTTGAGAAATCCTGATCTGGCTCTGAGGGGGCAGCATGCCCAACAACATGATCTATGGCATACAAATGAGTCCTGTAATTTATTCATAAATCATTACAGCTGGCTTTGCTGAAAGGGCCCTTTTTAATTGTCTTTGATTAACATTGGCATGTGCTGGAGATAGGCACTCGGGTGTGTTCAGGTCCTCTTTTGTTCTTGCTGCAGCCTTCCCAGGGAAATCATGTTTCAGGGCTCAGTTTGGTATCTACACACAAGTTTTGTGTGCATACATGGACTTGTACACACTGCTGATCTTCAGACTGACATTTGGTAACCTCCAGTGTAAGATCATGCAGTGTGTATAGAACCTTGCATATGTTATAAGACCATACCCATTTCAATGTTTACCTGTATCTTGACCCTCAAAAATACATAATTTTCACCAAAAATCRGTATTACCCAAACACATGAAGGGCTGGGTGACAAACGGACTGTTGGGTAAAGACAGAAAAAGGGGGCAGAGATAACAGCACCGGCGCAGAGGAGCAGGGGAACAAGGACAGAACTTATTTCTAGCAGCAGAGTGGGCTGGGAGGTGTTTTTTTAATTTTATGTGTTTATTTTATATCCTACATGCTCTGAGCTAAAGTAAATTTGAAGTTGAGTCTATGAGATTTGAAAWGAAATTGCCCTATACATCTGTATACCTGATAAATTACGGACAATCCAGACAATTTGACATGTACAGTATGCAAGACAATAACACACGTAATGTTAATTTGTAGAGATGAACACAACTAAGTGGTGCTGGTATATTCTAAAAAATAAAGAAAATACACTGCCTGGCCAAAAAAATGTCGCCACCTGGATTTAACTAAGCAAATGGGTACAAGGATCCTATTGGATAATCATTGCATGGGCCAAAGAATGAGGTCAGCTGAGTACCTAAATATACTGAATGACCAAGTTATTCCATCAATGGATTGTTTTTTTCCCTGATGGCATATTCGGACTCAAATTGTGAAAGAGTGGTTCAGGGAGCATGAGACCATTTTCACACATGGATTGGCTCCACAGAGTCCATTGAGAATCTTTGGGATGTGCTGGAAATGGCTTTGTGCAGTGATMAGACTCTACCATCATCAATGCAAGATCTTGGTGAACATATAATTCAACACTGGACAGAAATAAATCTTATGACATTGCAGAAGCTTATCAAAACAATGGGCTTCATGCAAGAGCTGTTCATACGCACAGATTTGTTCTTAAGTTGTGCGTATGAGTGATTTCGGAGAATTTGTGGCATTTACCAATTTTTTTTGTATTCTAAGATTTTCTTCAGATATGAACAAAATTCACGAGTGGTCCAGACCTGTCGTATATTTTACGAGCAGTCAGTCTGCTGTTATCCAGATGGGTTTTCTTCATTAATAACTTTATATTTCATTAGTTTGAAGATATTTCGAGTTGAAAATAAATCACACTCCATAATTATGTTAACAATAGGTTATTCTGTTTGAATTAGAATTATAATTTTAAATGTAATAATGTAGACTAACAGCAAAAATTGGTTAAATTAAAATAAATTGGCTATTAATTTTGTTGTATAGCACTACAGTATTAATATGAAGTTAATTGAAGTTTTGAGACATTTTAAAATGCTTTTTTTCAGAAACGCATCTGACACTTGACGGTCGGGGGGCAGCAGTGCGCGACCGACCTCCTGAATAAGTGAAACCTATGTTACACAGTTTACACTGAAATTAAAAATATTTGACCAAAGAAAAACCGGAGSAGGACTACAGAGAGAGATAAATATGATTTAGATTTTTATTTCTGTGACTATACGACCCACGGGAGACATGACATTAACAGCAGTCATCATTTCATTACTTGGCTTTAAAGCAGATCCTTTATTTCCACAGCTGACGCTGCTAAAAATGACATTTTTGTGGATCTCCAAGAGCAGAACTTCAATCTCCACACTTGTAAAGTTCTTCTTTTTTTTTACTTTGTGGTGTCACTTATGAATGAACACTTCCTGGTATGTGTAGCAGGAAACATAGCCTTATTTGGTGTTTTTGGGGTGGTAGATTATGTAAATCACCTCTCCTTGTGCACGAGCACCTGATATACATTCCTCAGTTTACGCTCCTCATTTAAACACTTTTCCTGAAGATAGAAAATTTTGTTGAATCTGATGCAACACGTTCGTACGAACCCTTCATACGAACAAAAGTAAGAGAAATTTAGGACAAGAATATGAAGATATTCTTGCATGAGGCCCAGTGTCACAGAGAATGTGTGCCGTAGTCAAAGATAAAGATGGTCCAGCAAAAAATTGTGACTTTTTTTTTGGTGGCAACTTCTTTTTTTGTTTTGTTTTTGTCCAGGCAACAATTGTTCCAAGCCATCTCATTGTCTTCCTCAACGTTAACAAGTACCGTGCTTCTGGGACCAGCCACAATCTCAACAACGGGAGGTCCGGCCAACAAAGAACCCAACGCACCCCAGCCAACATTGAAGCAGTCAGAACCCTCTTAGAAGAGCAACATGATGGAGAAGCATGAGAACCCTAACATTTGGAAACTCATGTTGGAACCGTTCAAGGACACTGTGAACACTTTGTTTGGAGGAATTTAGTAACCAGGAAAGACCTCTGCTGAGCGGTGAACTGTGGTTGGGCCATTTTACACCACACAGGCTAAGGCAGGAAGAGAGACAACTGCACAGGTGCAGACAGGTTTTATGTTCAGGAATTATGCAATTGTCTGCATAAGATAAGGTGATGTTTGTGATCATGTTGTTTTAATGAAAGAACATGATCACACAATCACATGATCTTGTACCAGGTTATGGAATAATTACATGTAATACCCACTGAATGCATGTACATGCGATGTACATGTRCAGTACATTACATGTAATGTTAGTTGGCTGGATTGACTTGTCCACGGCCACTTCACATGTGTTGGTTAACCCTTGGTTATGGTCAAAAAGAAAAAAAATTGTCTAGGTCTTCTGGACGGGTTCTTCTCTAATGAAACGTTTCGTCTCTCCTCCAAGAGACTTCTTCAGTCTGAGAGTTTCGATAACATGTCAGCTGGGGCTGAATTGTTGTTATTTGGTCTTGGATGTGGACTGCAGACACCAACTCTCAGACTGAGAAGAGACAAAACGTTTCATTAGAGAAGAACCCGTCCAGAAGACCTACACAATTTTTTTCTTTTTGATTTTTTACCATACCATACCATACCAACTTTATTTATAAGGCACTTTAAAACAACCACAGCTGATACAAAGTGCTGTACATTAAAACAACAAGATAATAAAAAGTGATTAAAAACGGTTTAAAAACAAAAACATACAATTTAAAAACTAAATCCCACTGGTGTTGAAAGCCAAGTAAAATAGATGGGTTTTAAGACGAGCTTTAAAAGTGGACAGTGAAGGGGCCTCTCTGACCTGCAAAGGCAAGTCATTACCTGGATTACTGAGAAGCATCAGGACCTTGGTTATGATCCACTCAAAAATGAGATATTTTTGTTTCGAAGTTAGGACATGAAAGAGTTAATTATTTTATAAACGACTTGGCATCATGTAAAACACCATCTAAACTTCTAATTTTATGTGACAGATCGTATTTTAACCCTCACATTTCCTAAAAATGCAAACAAATTGTTATGAAAACCAGTGAGTTAAAAATGACAACCAGACCACGAGAAAGGTTTAACTGTTTTATAGACTGGGATTCTCTGGAGCGAACAAAAGGAGTGATGTCATCAACTCTGTGACATCCAGTGGAGATGACATCACCGCAGTAAACTGGGAGGACATGTAAATTAGTATTTTGGACATCCAGAGAAATGATAAAAAGCAATAGGCAATGATAAGTAAACAAAGCCAGAAAGTGGACCAATCTTTAAGTCCAGGAATGTGGATGAGGAACGAAAGTCATGGGTCCGAGGCGGTAGAGTTTCCAGAAAGGGGAGAGGCTAGAGGCAAAGATCCAGAGTCCGGAGCGTGAGTTCAAAACTGTGGGTCAGAGGCGGCGTAGGTTCCAGAGAGGGGCGAGGCAAGGGACGAAGATCCAAAGTCCAGAAACGAGGTCGAATGATCAGTGAAAAAAACAAGGCATGGAAGTACGCTGGAGAATCTACTAAGAGAACTGTTCGATAATCTGGCATTGGACATGAGCAGAGCCTGGGCTTAAATACAAGCAACCACAGGTGCGTGAAATGATCATAATTACCCAATGGGAGTGACATGGAGAGAAACTGACAGGAGGACAGAGTATGCATCATGACACAAATCTTTCAATCTTCCAATCAAACCAAGTCTGCCGGACTATCAGGTGTGAATATGACTCAAGGGTGTATTCACACTTGACACTTTTGGTCCACTTTAAACAGACCAGAATTTGTTTCCCCCATTGATCCAGACCAGGTTCTCCACTTGTGTGAATATACTAATCCGAACCCTGGTGTAGACCAAACAACCGGACCAAGACCCGTTTTTGAGGTGGTCTTGGTCCGCTTCCAAACAAATTCTGCTGTTGTTCGCTTCTGATGTGAATACAGACCAGCCCCGGACCAAACCAACTACAAGAAACATGCACCATTTTGGACTTCACAAGCCACTGCGTTACAAACAATGAGCCGCTGTGGATCAGGGCACGCAGAGCATCTGGTCTCCTTTAGGTGGCAGCACACACTTGCCAACCTGCCCCAAAATTAAAAGTACATCATCATGAAACTACATTTGAATGAGCTGCTCTTGAAATTTTAAATGGTATTGCAATTTTAACTAGAAGCACTCAGAGAACGCAAACCTCCGCCAAGGCCAATTTACCCCACCATGCATTAAAGTTAAGGGGCAATATTATGTGCTTTCCAAGCCTATATTTCAATTTTATACTAAAATAAAGTAATTATGTCATATTTTCAGCTTATGAAAGAGCTATATATTTGTAAAAATCCCCAAAACAATTTACTGCTCATCTTGACAGTTTCTAAACGCCTTAAAATAGGTCTCTGTCTCTTTAAGAAAATCCAACCACTTCGGTCACGCCCCTTTCAGCACGTAGCCTGCCGGAGTCGCGGAGCGGGTGGAGGACGCTCTGCCATGAGGAAGTTCAGCTTGAAGACATGTCCTAGAGGTGTTTCTGGTACCAAAAGGCGTTTCTGGTCCCCACCTGTCGTTTTGCTCCTCAGCATGGCTTCCTAAAAACACTGTAGGAGTTCTTAAACATGCATGAATGGGTCAAAGTGAGGTTTTGGGCATGTTTTTTATGAGAGTATAACATTATAACATGATATAAAACTCAAAAAAGTTTATTTTAAATGATATTGCCCCTTTAATGCACGAAAGGAGAGATGGAAACCCATTTATCGAATATGTTCTGACGTAGCGAACATTTAAGCAGGCAGTATGAATAGGATTTTTTCCTGGTTGAGTCTAATGTGGGAAAAAAAAGTCAGAGACTCGTCACCCGACGAAATTCATCCATAAACTTGTTCGGGATTAAGCTCCTAAGTTTTCTTCAGTCAGATTCCAATGTGTAAAATGTCTGTTTTATCCCCTTTTATGAGTTTTTAATGGTTTGACTTTCTTTATAAACTGCTGCTTCCTGGTACAATCGACTCTGGAAGTGAGTCTTTTTTTAAGCGAGTGGTTGAGTCAAAATACAGTGTCTGAGCGCTTTCAGCACAATCAAACACTCACACGAACTTCTGACCAATTACACGATAAAGTTCTTATGTGGAGTGGGTACCTGACAAGGTTGATCAGCTGTTCCAGTATCGGTCCAGTGTAACAC
>NW_013952887.1:127736-129534 GCF_001266775.1 Austrofundulus limnaeus
ACAGAATAATCACAATTTTCCCGATAGATATCTTGGGATGCGTAGTCCTGGCGTGTTTGTGACTTGTACTTCCTGTTTCCTACAGGCATGCATCTGACGTAATGACACTTCACGTAGCCTGACTGATTCGCTTGAATTACAAGAAAAATTCCTGTATCCACATCGTGATCCAGAACATCACCAGAATTTAAGGGTGTGTTCCTTTGACCAATACACACATGTGGTAAAAATTGCATGACAATCCGTTCACAAGTTTTTGCGTAATTTTGTCCACAGACAGAATAACAGACAGATATACGCAACCGAAAACATTTCCTCCTCCCTTGGTGGTTCTTCTCAAGTGTAGATGATTTGCCACTGTATTTGTGTACCCACTCTGTGGATGGTATAGTCAAAGCAGAGTAGGCAGTTGCAATTTTTAAAAGTGGGTGGTACAATTAACATGGAGGTGCTGAAGCTGCTGTTCATCGTTACTCGTTCAGTGCTACAACTAACCACTAAGTCTATTGATATTTTAAAAATGCCAAAATTTAATTAATTTCTTATAAAATGAAATTGTAGATTTGACTTTTTTGCTTAGGATGGGTGTGAGTCAGCAAATTTTGAAATTAATTGATAAAAAATAAAACTAATACTAGTGATAAAGCTGTAGACAACTCTGTTTTAACTGTAAAAGTAAGTTTTAGTCTGTAAATAATACTTTTACCTGTTACAGCAAAATGTTGCTTATAGATGTAGCAAAATATTAAATAGACTTTACTTATATAATGSCTTTCTATCCAACCAAGATACTTAAAAGCTTTAGCCTACAATCTGTGCTCTCATTTACCCATTTACACGGCACTCTACTAGATCTCTCTAGCTCTCTAGCTAATATTTACATCACACTCATACACTGATGAGACACACATCAGAGGCAGTGGGGGTTCACTGTCTTGCCAAGTGACACTTCAACATGTGACTAAATAGAGGAGAATCAAACTGCCAATTCTTGCATTGGAGGACGAATCCCCTAACAACTCCCGTCCATCCGTTTTCTGCCGCTTATACGGGATCGGGTCGCGGGGGAATCCCAAGGTGTTCCCAGGCCAACCAAGAAACATAGTCCCTCCAGCGTGTCCTGGGTCTTCCTCTGGGCCTCCTCCCAGYGRGACVTGYCCAGAACACCTCACCAGGGAGGCGTCCAGGAGGCTTCCTAACCAGATGCCCAAGCCACCTCAACTGGCTCCGCTCGATGTGGAGGAGCAGTGGCTCTACTCTGAGCCCCTCCCGGATGACTGAGCTTCTCACCCTATCTCTAAAGCTGGAAACATACTCCCATCAAACTGCCGACGTCGGCACGGGTTGTCGCAGTTTAATGACGAAAATTACGTCACCGGGCTTCGCAAAGTCGCGTTGACAGCCCCTTTTGGCACAAGCCCCTGGCAGAACTTTTTGACCCCCCCTCCCATGTCGACGGTAGTGTGTGATTGGTCTGAACTGAAAGTGCTCGGACGGACACAGCAGAAGAAAAAAACAAAAACTCRCTTCTGACTAGAGTAGACTGTTTTGAGCAGTTTTAAAGATAGACAAACCGAGAAAAACTCATGGGTGTTTGTGCTAACAGCGCTATGCGCTGCATTTACTTCAACCACTCGATTAAAAAAAGAAAGAAAAAAAACTGACTCGCTCCCCGAGCCGACCAGGAAGCAGCGTTTTATAAAGATAGTCAAACCGTGAAAAACTCGTGAATGGAGATAAACAGATAAACAGGCACGGAGGAATCTGAAACTGTGGAGCTTTTTAACCAGGACAGATG
>NW_013952887.1:131119-132799 GCF_001266775.1 Austrofundulus limnaeus
TACTCAAGTAATATTTTTAGAGAAGACTTTAACTTTTACCAAAGTATTTTTATGATAAGATACTTTAAGACTTTTACTCAAGTAATATTTTTAGAGAAGACTTTAACTTTTACCAAAGTATTTTTATGATAAGATACTTTAAGACTTTTACTCAAGTAATATTTTTAGAGAAGACTTTAACTTTTACCAAAGTATTTTTATGATAAGATACTTTAAGACTTTTACTCAAGTAATATTTTTAGAGAAGACTTTAACTTTTACCAAAGTATTTTTATGATAAGATACTTGTACTTTTACTCAAGTATCACTTTGGGGTACTTTATACAACACTGGCCAAAAGCAGGGAGCTGACAGTGGCAAGACCTGGAACCTGTGTGATGTGGGCCAGGGCCGAAGAGAGCTGAGCCTGTGGCAAAATGCCTTATGACTGTGAACAGTAACTGGAGGGGGTGCTTTTTATAACCGACAGAAACAATAGCTAAATGCTTTTTGTTTAAAAAGTAGAATATTACTCAGAACTGTTAGATTCATTTGTGTCTGAACTGCTCTGGTCCTCTTCATTTTAATTAGACAAAAAAGTTAGAGGGCATTTTGAAGACATGTACCAACTACTTAAAGATCTCTGCAAGGATATGTTTATGAGGAGGTTGAGGGTTATTCAGAGCAGATTGGCTCTTGCTGCAAATGAGAGAGGAGCATTAAGAAAAGGGGGAAAAGGTTGCCATTTTAGCATGAGCATGATTGATGTGAGCGCAGCAGCTAGCAGCAGGGCTCAAACAGAGTCCTTGCTGAATATGTGGCGACAGGCAGGGAGTGGAAGTGGGCTGACCCGGCAGGGTCATTGTGACAAAATGCTTAACAACAGTAGCAAATCATGTTAGGCTGTGGGTCAGACTCATATGGATAAGAGGAGAGCTGCCGCTGCTGTTGTGGATCCTTTGAGTTTAAAAACTGCAAGAAATATGTTTAAAATTTTTGAAAAATTAAACAAAGAATAATTAATTTTGTTTTGTTTTTTTGAATATMAAACATAAAGTGGTGTCACCTTATTTGTCAGAACTCCTGCATCATCACACCCGCCTGATCCCCTCGATCATCCAGACTCAAAACAAAACTTGTCAGAGCTTTTCTGTGGTGACCCCGACTCTGTCTGCATTTAAAAACTGGACCTGCTCAGACCAT
The DNA here is from genome assembly GCF_001266775.1 of Austrofundulus limnaeus. Taxonomy (NCBI): domain Eukaryota; kingdom Metazoa; phylum Chordata; class Actinopteri; order Cyprinodontiformes; family Rivulidae; genus Austrofundulus; species Austrofundulus limnaeus. Next base: position 132,302 of record NW_013952887.1, read on the forward strand.
CAATGATTTTACATCTTTATTTTACAAAATTGTCGCTGCTTTTGTTTCTAGTTGAGCAGAACATCTTAAATTCCTATTGTGTTATAATGACTTTGCTTTATTTTTACTGTACAAGTTCATTWTATTTATTTTAAATCATTTTATTTTGTATAGATTTTATTGTTTTTTAGTTCACCTGCAATACTTCACATTTTTAACTTTTGGAAAGCGAAGTTGTTTTTAAATGTAGAAATAAACTTTGAATAAAATGCTGCCATATAGCAAAGACTCCAGACCGTTAAAATGAAATTGCACAGCTAGCAGATATTAAAAGTGTGTATTCTCACTGATATTCTTTAACAATGGAAGTTGTGATGTTAAAGTATCAGTCTGGTCTGACACAGACTACAATGCCAGGTTTTGAGAAAACCCCTCTAAAATGACCCAACACTTAAGTTCTTAAAATAAATAAATAAATACCATATTTATTTGTGTATAATACGATCTCATGTATAGTAT
>NW_013952887.1:133794-135276 GCF_001266775.1 Austrofundulus limnaeus
ACCAGGGGTCTTTGGGTCGGGGTTCTGAGGTTAACATGAGGGATCAGGATTAATGGTTAAATTTAGGTACTAGGATCAGGGACAGGGTGTCTAAAGTAAATAAAGGTAATTTTAGGCTTTGGGACGGTAGATTTTGTGTGCATTTTCTACACTTTCTGAAATTATGACAACAGATTCCGCCCCATCTCGTCAAAAACTGACGCAAGGGGAGTACACGATGCGTCAAAATCGGACGCAGATGGAACCTTGGAAAAGCATCACTATGTGATGACTTGGGAGTGAGAATGGGTTGCATTTCCGGACTCAATAMTTTTGTGAATGAAGCCGATATTTCAGTTAAAATACTTGCGTAAAAATATTTATCCGCTTATAGTACTACCCCCCAACTTTATGGATGATTTTATGGATTTAATTTTACATATTATACTTGAATAAATATGGTAAATAAATAAAAAAACAGGACAAATTCTTTTTACTGCTAACATATCTGCACACTAAATCCTGAAAAGAACAAAAAAAACTGTCAACTGACTAAGCCTTGTTTGCAGCAGTACATGCTTAATCTATGTGATGTGTAAGTGCTTTCTTGTGTTTCTGTGTGTCCTTCAAAGCAAAACAGCATGCTAAGCAATGGGTGTTTTTAGCTGGATTTTATATTCTGAAGGAAAGGCGGAAAGAGGAAAAGCCTGACCTCAGCCTCAGTCACCCAGAACCACGGCTGCAGGCCTCATCTCCATTGGAATCAATAGACTACAGTAATAATGGTGATCTATGGGGCCAGCATCAGAGAAGCCACTGACCTCTCTKAGCGGGGGGGTGACCACCAAGCTTCCATACACGTGTGCACAGAATAAATGTTTTGTCAGAAAACAAAGCCTGCAGGGTAAGCAACACTCAGACAATGGCCTACATGAATTAAAAAAAGCACTGCACATGTAGAAGCCACAACACGCCTGTTTTTACCTTACATCTGTCATTTTAAACTTACATTACATTTTAAACATAATCTGCTTGAAAATAATCCTAAGCACTTTTTTTTCACTTCAGACACTTTGTCACAAGCATATTGTACAAAGCTCAATTTGATTTTCTTATTTTTATTTCTGGTAGTAATAAATAATAATACAGCTCAGTACTTCTAAGGTATACAAAGTAAAAACTGGGTAATGTAGAGTGCAATCACAAAGTAGCATTCAAAGTAATTATGAGGTAAAATATGGATAACATACAGAAAAACATACAAGGTATGACTCACCGGTTCTCACACACACACACACACGCACACACATACCATGTTTCTCTATCCTTGTGGGGACTTTCCATTGACTTCTATTCATTTTCTGGTAATTTTATAGCCTAACCCTGACAATGTACCCTACAATTAACCTCACAGGTTACCTGACCCTAAAACTAACCTAAACTCAATTTACACCTTGGTCCTAACACCCCCCCCCCCCCCACACACACACACACACACACACA
>NW_013952887.1:137109-139080 GCF_001266775.1 Austrofundulus limnaeus
CACACACACACACACACACACACACACACACACACACACACACACACACAGTCCTGTGCAATTGCATCCACACATTTATGCGATTTTACAGAGAATGTTCAAAATCTGAGAAAATATACACAAATATAAACAAACTGTACATGAAAAACAGATTGCAGAGTTCTGGAGTGGTCGTGCACATGTTGACAGACTCACACACCCACACAGCATCTTGCTACGTATCTGATCAGAGATAAGACAGACAGCAGATTTTTTTTGTTCGTGTCATGCATCCAGCCTGAGGCTGAGCAGACGTCCATGTTGGAGGAGTTGGAGAGAGCCGAGCGATGACGAGAGCGGTCGCTGGTCTTCAGGACATTCACACCYTTTTCACTCTGTCTYCAATAAATTGTGTTRATTCACTTTTCTTCTTTGCTTTAGYCTCTTTTTTTCAGTGCAGTAATTGCTTTTGATGAAACTCTACCAGCCAGTGTTGGTATTTGGGTGAAACTGTTGGCTCTAGCTCAGTTCTGAATGTGTTATAAGTTTGTTTTTAGTGGACAACACTAAATGAACTTAATTAGTTTTGCCTTTTTTGTGGTACTMTTTCAGTCTCTTAAGCTGGAACACCAAAGCTTATTATTAGGTTTATAAAACAGAGAATGTAGAAAAACAAAAACAAACAATAAACAATGTGAGTGCCCTTCAAAAGACAGAGTCGGCGGAACCATATTTCTTTGTGTGGCTAAATGAAATTAACAAAAACTAGACTTTAAGTGTTTCTTTAAATTTAACTGTGTGTCTTAACACAGAGGCTAAACTAAAAACATGCATGTTGCGTAAGTTGGAAATTCTAAACTACAGATCTAAACTGAAYTGAGGTGTGAGGGAAAGTTTGAACTATGTTCCTCTTTTTGTTGAATCTGGGATAATCTGCAGCCCATCACAGGACCTACTGTCTGCCTACCGACCACTGGAAATATGGAACAGCTCCCTGTGAACGTGAAAAAAAATGGATAGATGTCATGCTAGTTATGTTTACACCTATTGGAAAAGATTATTTTAGTTGTGTGTAACATCGGCAAAAAAAAACAACCTATGTAAAAATGGTTAGTCCTTAATGAATTTTACAGATACTGTACATAATGCGCTCGCCTTAAGACCCGTGGTGACCGATCCTTCTCCAATGTGGTCCCCAGGCTCTGGAATGAACTCCCTTTTAATCTGCACTCCCTTGATAACACTGTCTCTTTCAAGACACTCCTAAAAACTCACTTTTTCTCTCAAGCGTTTAGCTAAACATTTCACTGTTACTTCAGGCCTACCTCCATAGTGAATGCTCGCCAATCTGTGTTTTTCTATTATTGAACATATGCTATATTTTTCTCTCCCGCAATCATTATGTTTTGTGTATTATTGTAAATTTTTGCCCGGCATTGACCATGTGTTTGAATTACAATTTTAGAAATTAATCTTGATTTGATGTTTCAATTTCGTTGCTTATGTTTAATTGGGGCTTGCCATGCAATGGCAAATCCATTACTCTACACCTAGTCTTTCTTTATTTCTTTATTCTTCTTCCATCACCTTTAATGCGGCTCGAACCGGAGCATGTACCCCCACAAAGCTTAAATCAAAATGATAGTCTTGGAGTGGAGATRTGTGCTATTCAACAACTTTTTGATTCAAATTACTACTGCGGAGAAATTAACGAAAAACCGACCGCTGCACACGTCCCGACTTTCGGACACCCAGACCAGCAGAGGGCGCAAATTAGGCAGTTCGTATGGGTTTCTGATTTTCCTAGGTCAAGTTTTGGTTTCAAGTTAGGCACACTTGGGCAAGCCCCTTTCAAATTTCTTCAGAAATTTTCTAGTTTTCTGTTTCATTTTATCTTTCCACTATTTTTACACTGTTAATGATTGTACATCACCTTGTGAATATATTTCGGTGAAAGGCGCTTTATAAATAAAACTTTCCTCACTTACTTAC
>NW_013952887.1:145237-147718 GCF_001266775.1 Austrofundulus limnaeus
CATTTATATGGTGATAGCATTTTTAAACTTTTAGTTAAAAAATTATAAAAACTAAACATCTACTTTTACAGTCTTGATTTTACAGTTAAAATATATTTTTATCAAATAACATCTAACGTTACAAATAATCAGGGATCCCTTTAATGTTTCTAAGTCTCAATAAATTTCCTTGTGCATCACTGTAATGTTATATTATCACACAAATGCTTTCACCACCACTAGTGCTTGCATTTTTTTCAAATATAAACACAATATCATAAAAAAGAAAAAAAATAGTTCTTCCACTTGATATGGTATCAACAAGTATTAACAATTAAGATTATCAGGGTCTTGAATCTGTTTTTCTGCCATGCAGCTATAAATAAAAAATATCCATCCACCTTTTTTATTTTTTTATTTTTTGCTTCTCTTTGGTTGGATCACAGAGACAACAGTTCCAGGCTGTTAAACCCAGACATCTCTTTCCCAAGTTTTGCTCTCCAGCTGCTTCTGATAGATCCCAAGGGATTCCCAGTTTGCAGTGGATCTATAATCCAYCCAGTCAGTTCTGGGTCTCCTCTGAGGTCTCCTCCCAGTGGGATGTGCCTGGAAAACCCCACTGAAGCAACCAAAGTAGATGCATAACACCTGAACTGACTCATGTTGATGTGGAGGAGCAGCTCTACACTGGATTTATCCTTAAGGCTGAGCCCAACCACCACAGAAGAAGCTCAATTCAACGGCTTTTGTCTGTTCATTCTTTCAATCATGAACCATTTATCTAAAAGTAATTTTAATTTTGTTCAGTTTTCTGTGATGAACTTTTTGTCAAAATGAATCTGCATGTTTATCTATGAAGTCTGTTTTGGACTGCATGCATAGATCTACAACCCCAAATCAAATGAATTTTTGACATTGTGTAAAAACATAGATAAAAACAAAATATGATGATTTGCAAATCCTTTTCAACCTGTATTCAATTCAATCCACTACAAAGACAAGATATCTAATGTACAAACAGATAAACTTTATTGTTGTTCTTGCAAATATTCACTCATTTTGGAACTGATGCCGCAACATGTTTCAAAAGACCTGGGACAGGGGCAACAAAAGACTGGAAAAGTTGAGAAATGCTCAAAAAAACGTCTGTTTGGATCATTTTACAGGTGAAAAGGTTCATTAGAAACAGGTGAGTGTTATGATTGGGGATAAAGGAGCATCCTTGAAAGGCTCAGACATTCACAAGCAAGAATGGAGTGAGGTTCACCACTTTGTGAACAASTGTGTGAGTAAATAGTCCAACAGTTTGAGAACATTTCTCAATTTATAAATTTAAAGAATTTAGTTATTTCATTATCTACAGTTTAYGATATAATCAAAAGTTTCAGAGAATCTGGACAAATCTTAATAAGTAAGAAGCATGACTGAAAACCAACATGGCCGTGACCTTTGACCCTCAGCCTGCACTACATTAAAACCCACATCATTCTGTAACAGATATTAGCACATGGGCTCAGGAAGACATCAGGAAACCATCGTGAGTGAACACAGTTCATCTCTACATGTTAAAGCTCTATCATGCAAAGACAAAGCCAGCTATCAACAACACCCAGAAACACCGTCGACTTCTMTGGACCCGAGCTCATCTGAGATGGACTGACACAAAGTAGAAAAGTGTCCTGTGGTMGGTGMGCGTAATCGTAAAAGAAAGTGACATGACGTTACAAGAACTGTTCCAAACTGACACTGACCTGCCAAAAGACTCATGCTTTGGGTCTTCATGCAGACCCTCACCAGCGGTGTAGGTGTTTATACTTGGCATGACAACGCTGTTCCAGATTTTTTAGAATGTGTTACAGCATCAAATTCAAAATGCACTGTAAAAAATGAAATGTTGGATTTACTTAACCATGTTATGTGACCTGGTTCCACTTAACTGAGTTGAGTAAATTCAAAGCAATACACCAGTTTTTTTTAGCCAAAGAACATGAGTATGTTGCTTTGAATTTACTCAACTCAGTTAAGTGGAACCAGGTAACATAACATGGTTAAGTAAATCACACATTTCATTTTTAGAGTGTGAGTGAATGTCTGAGTGCTGGTAACTCATTGGTGAACATTTTAAATAGATTATCCAAAATGTCTGGAAATGTTCTCCGGGGTTCTCATTTTCCTTCTACGACTCACAGAGACTGTAAGTCTTCTCACTTGATTTTTGATGGTGCTCAGGAAAGATAGGTTACACATTTTCTCTCCAAATAGTTGCAGAGCTGTTGTGGGGATCTCCATCACATCTCAATTTTTTTCATTTTGGTTTCTGCTATTTTACAGCACTGTAGGTGTTGAGAATGTGTTTTGTCTGTTGTTTTGTTCATGTCGCCCTCGTGTGTTTTCTCAGTGTTTTTATTACTCATTCTTCCTCAGTCTGTTTTCTAGGTCATTGTAATTATGCTCACCTGTCACTTGTTCGTAATCAGTCCCCTCTCCAGCTGTCACTCATTT
>NW_013952887.1:147728-151208 GCF_001266775.1 Austrofundulus limnaeus
CGGAGCCTCAGGCAGACCCGGGGACATCACAATCATACCCGGGGGGACTTCCGGAGCCTCAGGCAGACCCGGGGACATCACAATCAGTGTTTGGTCTTCACCTACTGTTTGATGTTCTTCATGGTCTCTGTGAGTTTATAGTTGTTTGCTGCCTCGTCAGCTTTTGATTTAATCTTGTTTAATAAATCTTTTACTTCTAACAACTTAATTCTCCGCCTGGAACTGGGTTCGCTCCTCCAACACCACACATCACAACAGTAGGTATATTTTTGCACCTGTACAACTCAATAGCCGTGTTTTTATCAACGTTTTTCAATGCGCATTTTGAAGTATCGCATTAGAAAAGGTGAATGGAAATGGTCTGATTCGAGAAAACAWCCTCTAATTTGCAAAAACGTTGACATGCTTGCTTGAGGTGTTTTTTYCGAACAAGAGTTAATGYGCAAAAGRAGAGATGGAAACACATTTGTCRAATAAGTTCTGACATAGYGAACATTTACCTCACRTGGTTGATCAGCTGTTCTCGCTGACTGTCCGATACCGGTACCAGTGACTGGCAGCAGGGCCSTCCTCCCATTGTCGGAGTCTTCTCAGTTATTCCYGTAACGTGAAGAGAATTGCATTTCTTTCWCTATGTCYMCAGACAGAATGTAACATCGCCAAAACTAGTTGATATGACAGAATAATGACAACTKTCCCAATAGTAGCAACACGTTCCTGATAACTCCTCTCCATTTTCCTGAGATATGTGGACCCTGCAAATTTGCTACTTTTACTTCTTGTTTACCACAYGCAAAGATTATTATTACGTATAGTGAGGGTCTGCAGGGAACGTCTGTCAGAGTCTCCCGTCAGACGGAGCTTCAACTCGCACCTCCGGGGGAACTTTGAGCATGTTGCAGGGGAGGTGGGGGACATTGAGTCCGAGTGGGCCATGTTCCGTGCCTCCAWTKTGGAGGCGGCTTACCTGAGCTGTGGCCGTAAGGTTGTYGGTGCCTGTCRTGGMGGCAACCCTCGAACCCGYTGGTGGACACCGGCGGTGAGGGATGCTGTCAGGCTGAWGAAGGAGTCCTATTGGGTCTTTTTGGCCAGTGGRACTCTGGAAGCAGCCAATAGGTAATGGCAGTCCAAGCGGATTGCAGCTCGGGTGGTCGCTGAGGCAAAAACTCGGGTGTGGGAGGAGTTCGGAGAGGCCATGGAAAAAGACTTCTGTATGGCTTCGAGGCGATTCTGGTCCACCATCCGGCATCTCAGTGGGGGGAAGTGCTTCGCCACCAACACTTTACGGTGGGGATGGTGCGCTTCTGACCTCAACGCCGGACCTTGTGGGTCGGTGGGCAGAATACTTCAAAGACCTCATCAATCCCACCGACATTTCTTCCCATGAGAAAGTAGAGCCTGAGGACCCTGGGTCAGACTCTCCAATCTCTGGTGCCAAGGTCAYCGAGGTGGTTAAAAAGCTCCTTGGTGGTAGGGTGCTGGAGATGGATGAGATTCGCCCAGAGTTCCTTARGGCTCTGGATGTTGTGGKGYTGCAWTGGTTGACGCGACTCTACAATATCGCGTGGACATCGAGGGAAGTTCCCCTGGATTTGCAGACCGGGGTGGTGGTCCCCCTATTTAAAATCYGAGACTGCAGAGTGTGTTCCATCTATGGGGTATCATACTTCTGAGCGTTCCTGGTAAGGTCTATTCAGGGGTTCTGGAGAGGAAGGTCCGTCGGCTAGTCAAATCTCAGATTCAGGAAGAGCAGTGTGGTTTTCGTCTTGGTCGTGGAACACTGGACCAGCTCTACACCCTCAGCAGGGTCCTGGATGGTGCATGGGAGTTCGACCAAGCATTCTACATGTGTTTTGTGGACTTGGAGAAGGCGTTCGACCATGTCCCTTGGGGACTCCTATGGGGGGTACTCCGGGAGTGTGGGGTACCAGGCCCATTGATATGGGCTGTTAGGTCCCTGTAGGACTGGTGCCAGAGCTTGGTCCACATTGCCAGTAGTAAGTCGTACTTATTTCCGGTGAGAGTTGGACTCCGCCAAGGTTGCCCTTTGTCACCGATTCTGTTCATAACTTTTATGGACAGAATTTCTAGGCGCAGCCAAGGTGTTGAGGGGATCCTTTTTGGTGACCTTAGGATCACATCTCTGCTTTTTGCGGATGGTGTGGTCCTATTGGCTTCATCAGATCCTGATCTCCAGCTCTCACTGGAGCAGTTCACAGCTGAGTGTGAAGCAGCCGGGACGAGGATCAGTGCCTCCAAATCTGAGACCATGGTCTTGAGCCGGAAACCGGTAGCGTGCCGCCTCCAGRTCGGGGAGGAGATCCTGCCCCAAGTGAAGGAGTTYAAGTATCTCGGGGTCTTGTTCACGAATGAGGGAAGAATGGAGGGAGAGATCAACAGGTTGATTGGTGCTGCGTCTGCAGTAAYGTGGGCGCTGTACTGSTCTGTCRTGGTGAAGCRGTAGCTTAGCCAGAAGGTGAAGCTCTCAGTTTACCAGTCGGTCTACGTTCCTACCCTCATCTATGGTCACGATYTTTGGGTAGTGACCGGAAGAACGAGATCACTGATACAAGCGGCTGAAATGAGTTTCCTCTGCAGGGTGTCTGGGCTCTCCCTTAAAGGTAGGGTTGGATGTTCAGTTATCCAGGAGGGACTCAGAATAGAGCCACTGCTCCTCCACGTTGAGRGAAGCCAGTTGAGGTGGTTCATCTGGTTAGGATGCCTCCTGGACGCCTCCCTGGTGAGGTGTTCCGGGCATGTGCCACTGGACAGAGGCCCAGAGGAAAACCCAKGACACGCTGGAGGGAYTATGTTTCTCAGCTGGCCTGTGAACACCTTGGGATTCCCCCGGATGAGCTGGCCCGAGTGGCTGGAGAGAGGGAAGTCTGGATCTCTCTGCTTAAGATGCGGCCCCCGCGACCCGATCCCGGATAAGCGGCAGAAAACGGACGGACGGATGGACACACTGATTATCCTCTGAAGGGTTGCTGGACTTATCTGTAGGGTTAATGTTAGGATCTTATTCTACCAGAACACCTCGGGACAGACTTGCTGCAGAGACTCTGTCTCACCTTTGGTTTGGAATCAGCTGATGGAGGTTCAGCAGGGTCTGATACTGAGTCTGATAACGCACAAGATGAATGAATGACACCTGAACCTGAYTTAATAAAATCTGTGAAGCCTTATATTTTTTATTATTAGAAAATAGAAGAGATTATATTTTTACACATCTTAATTTCTGTTCATCARCAAAGCAGCAGCTCCATCTTAAACTGAGGTTTAAACTGACTTAAAATGACAAACTAATGGTAGGATTTAAATGAGGACAAAGGAATAATGAATCTCTAAAATATGACTTACCTGCTCTCATAAAGCACATTCAATAGGCTAAAGAGGAGAAAAATCAGCACTGGTCACACACACACACACACACACACACACACACACACACACACACACACACACACACACACACACACA
>NW_013952887.1:151613-154111 GCF_001266775.1 Austrofundulus limnaeus
GCTCCACATCATGATGCATAACACAATGAAAGGTTTAACTTTAAACCTGCTAATTTTTGTCTTTTTTAAAACATCATTTAATGATATTTGATTAAAAACTTTTATCAGGTTTGCAGCTTTYAGCTTTTTAAGTATTTTTTGTCCTGATATTAGTTTACTGTAAGTTGTCTGTGTCCAACTGCCTTTCAGAAACCAAACTAAAACACATAAAAACACATAGAACACATAAACACAGGAAATGCTGCCTGCAGTCAAAGCTTTAGGTGTAAAAGTATTTATCTGTAATTAATTTTCAATATTAGTTAAGTTTATTAATTTTCTTTAAAAGACAACAACAACATACATTCAACAAACAACAAAAATACAACTCATAAATTAAATGAAAGGTAGCAAATATATAAAGAAATATCAAGAAACTAAAAAGCAAGCAGGCCTCTTTTCTAACCGTGCACGATCAGACACCTACATAAGTTGGAAATTTTGCAATAATTCTGAATCGTTCATGAGCGACAGAGAAACAAAACAAATGTAGACTTGAACTGATTTAAAATACTTTTTTCCACTTACTGTATACCTAATTTTAAACCTGCACATCATGTTTAGGGGAGGGATTTGGAGCCAGTCACCTGACTGGAAGACGAAACCTGAGGTTAAACCAACTGTGAATAATTGATACGGAAGCATGGTGTGTTTGAGGGACAACTTTAGTTTTGTTAATTATACTGTGATTTAATTGATTAAAAACAACAACAAAGTTGTCATTAAGAAAAAAATAATTCTGAGAAAATAGACATTAAATAGATAAAAGTTGGTGTTTGAGATGGGGTTTTTTTAAAGACCACTGATTCAGCTCAACAGTATGAAACATGTTTAAATATTAGAAGAAGAGGGAACAATTAKGAGAGCAGCCCAGTCATTTCCTTATTATTTATAAAATGAAACATTTTATTTGTTATACTCAGCTGTTTATATGATTTACAGATGTTTTAATGGTTTAATTCAGGTTAAGCTCCTTTTTATGAATTAATTTTTAAGTGTTTGTTTGTTTCATTTTGATTCATCATGTTAAGTTTTGTGAAAATGTAATTTTAAAACAATAAATATATTTTAAATGAATTTGCTGAAGATAAATGTGAATGTTTGTTAAACTTTAGGTGTTGGGTTTGTGAACAGTTAATTTAATTTACTGTGTTGATAAAATCCATGTAGTTTATTATTTCATACATTTGTCAAACTTATTTTGTTGAATGTAGAATTAAATGTAAAAATGTGTGTTTTCAGCTGTGTGTGTCACTCTTTGCAGCCTCAGTTTGCTGAAACACACAACACTGCCATCTAGTGGAGACAAAATTGCTTTCTGTGCTCTGTATGGTTGCATGGTACAGTAGAAGCAGGGATTCTTCAAATGTGAGCACGCACGCACACGCACACACACACAGATGACAGTATGACCATATTTCTCAGAAGATTTTGTCCCTGGGACTCATATAATCTGCTAACACTCAGAGAATTGTTCTCTTAGTGGGGTCCAGAGACCTTCAGGGGTCCTTAAGGATTTCATCAGGCCTCCTTCAAAATAACAAAATGGCTGATTTAATGATCATTTTAACAGTTAAAGCAGTTTTAAAAAACATACTGTGTTACTAGATGTTTATATTTCCTCACAGCGATCATTAACTGTGATAATATTCATTCAGAGCTGACAGAAAAAATAAAATAACTGAATTTGAGATTATTTCTTTACATCTCAGATTAATTGAAGGTCCATAGCAGCATGAGTGAGGGGGGTTTGAAGTCAACCCACTGCTGTTATGCCATGTAAGGTAGTAATAGCAGATCAAACATGACGTGAGGACAGACGACCAGCCGACTGTGGGATTAGACTGGGAGGAGTCCAACATGTTTTATATGTGCTGTTCCACATCAGTGCTGCTGAGGTGCGTTCCACTCCTGCTACGCTTCTTCTACATACAGGCGACGTACAGGATACTGTGGGAGCTGATCTGGAATTTATGGACGTTTGGAGGCAGTTATTTTGTTCTTTTCTGCTGTTGTTTACTGAAAGAGGTTAAAAACTATGATATGGGATAGCATGCACCAAGAGTGTCCAGTAAATAAATTAATTAATAGTCATTTTCATTTTAAGTTAATGAAATGATTGAAAAGATGGCACGTTTTGGAACACRATGGAAATAAGTGTTTTCACTTTCTTGTGTCATCCTAGAACTAATAATGGATGTATTATGTACATGCAGTATTATTACCTCCGCCAAGGGCGTCGTAATGTTTTTGGTTGCGTCTGTCTGTCATTCTGTCGTTCTGTCTGTGGACAACATTACTCAAAAAATTGTGGACAGATTGTCATGACATTTTTACCACATGTACCACATGTTTACCACACATGTACTGGGCCAAGGAACACCTTTAAATTTTGGTGATGTTCCAGCTCACGATGCGGATACAGGAATGTTTTTTTCTTTTAACACTCTGAGATCGGC
>NW_013952887.1:154642-156829 GCF_001266775.1 Austrofundulus limnaeus
CACATTGGACTCCACCAAGAAGAAATCCCGTACATACTGCTGCTTAAATGTTCACTACGTCAGAACTTATTCAGCAAATGTGTTTCCATCTCTGCTTTTGTGCATTAACTCTTACAGGATGGGAGAAAATGGTCTTGGTGGAGGTTTGCACTCTCCGAGTGCTTCTAGTTGCTAAATAAAATCAATCATGTCTGAAAGTTCCGCTGGTTCTTTGAATTTACCCGGTTTCACCGTCCCTACGTTTTCTCCTGGTGTTCAGGTGTTCTTCAGAAACTATAAATTAAGATTAAAATTAAATTAACTGTTTATTCTGAACAGACTGGTTATGGTTAAATGAGTATGTAGTAGTATAAATAACATGTGAGATCCTTGCGCACTCACACTACTACACACAATCACATTAAGTTAATCACATTGATGCAAACAACAAAGGAATTAACAGACTGACGAGTCATCAGGTAAAACCTTTAACAAGAGTCAGGCGGCCTCACAGACCTGTGGCTGACTTTTATCAGAAGTTATCAGAAGTGTTGACCCACTTCTGCTTCACTGTCCAGAACCAGACTCACTCTTCCTTCCAGTCTGCACGTCCACACAGGAAGAGCATATTAATATTATACTCTCAGCATATTAAAACACTCATCACATCCAGAAGACAACAAGCAGCATCACCTAACGAGGACGACCACATCTATAACCAACAGAGGTGGCGGTGCTGAMACCAGACACTGAGCTGCAGCTGATGTGATCAGGTGGAAACAGAATTATAAGAAAATATGTGGAATCATGTTAAATTGTTGCTGCTGGTTTTGTCAGCTGGGATTGTGGAACACAACTTCCCCATTCTTCACATATTTAGAAAAATTTTGGATCACACACCAAACACGCTGGTTTCAGTAACAAATAAAAGACTGGATCAGATGGATTTATTAATTTACTACCTGTCTGTGTCTGATGAGGATCACAGGCATGATCCGTCAAACCAACTGAACACATTAAACKGAAATAGTTTAAAAGAAGATGAACCAATTAATTCCAATAAATAGATCAACAACAGAGTGAACAATATTTCAATAATTAAATAACTTTTTATGCAAACCTAATACTTATTAGGTTTGCATACTTTCAGCACTGGTCACACACACACACACGTATTTATATTTATTTAACAGCTGAGGATTGAATCAATTTATTGTGTCAAACTTATTWTCAATAAATAGACCCAAATTTTATTACAAAAATAAAAAGGAATAAAAATAAAATCAAGAAACAATAAATTAAATTAACAGTGAGAATTTGATTTTATACAGTAATAAGTTTTTTAACAGAAAACTACTGATCTGTTCAAAGAATGGTCCACAACAGGTAAGATATTATTGTCCATAACTCAAAGAAGCACACATTTTAATGGCCTAAATTTACTTTTATGTCTTTATTTTGACCTCTGAATGAAAAAAAAGTATCTTTATTTAACATTTGAACTAAACCACTAAGGTTCCTCGTTTTCCCTTCAGGATTTAATCTGACACCTCCTCACACCCTGCCCTCTCATCTTTCCCTCGCTTTGCTCTAACTCAATTTTTTTCTCCTTTTCTCCCCCTTTTCCTGTGATATTTGTCTTCTACATAAAGGCTACTAAAGATTAGGCTTTAGAAAGACATTTCAATTTACTTATTGGCCTTTGGAAAGCACCTCCGGTTAGATTTGGATGCCAAGGTACAGTTAATGGTGTATATCTGTTAAATGGCAAGCGTGAGCAGCAGCATCGATCACGTCTGAGAGTACAAGATGGCAGTAGATATAACAGCGGGTACAGAGAATTATCCCTCTGTCAAGGAGACTGCAGACAAGATGTGGATTATCTGTTTTAGTGCGTGTGTTTCATTCAGTCTGTGACCCCTTAAAACAAAAGGCTTTCCCACTTCCAGCATTCAGCTGCTGAGCAAGCGACCTGAGACTGGTTTAGCAGAAAAGGCTGAAGGCTCGGATGATTTTAGTGAAAAGAACTTTAACATAAATATCCTGACTTATGAATAGTTCAGCGTTTTATTTTCTTCTGCCCAGAGGTGAGCCGAAAAGCAACATTTAATGTAACTGTGTGCACAAAAGAGACAATAGTATGGGGTGCCTTTTGTCAAAAATTACCACCAATATTTTTGTTTTATTTAGCCTTTTATAAGAAAAAAA
>NW_013952887.1:157924-159561 GCF_001266775.1 Austrofundulus limnaeus
GTCCAGGGATATCACAAGATATGAACAATTGGACAGTGTCAAGGTGATACATAATAAGTATTCCACAACAATCCCGATTTCAAAATAAAACTTCAGACAGGAAGATTTTTAAACAAGTTGGATTGACCAGGCGGTGGTCGTATCCAGGCCGTGCAGCTTCCCCGTTGGCGATAAAGGGGTAGAACCGACACAGCTTAGCTCTGATTCCACCCCCTTCTGATGTTATCATCCATGAAATGGACGTTATTAGGTGTTATCAGTCCCCTAGAATGGCTTCAGAATGTCCCGCCTGTGCAGTTTAGCAGGTTCCCCGTCCCATAGAAAGGCTTCTGATTGTCAGCTGGTAAGTATGAGGCATAAAGCCACTATCTGTTTAATATGAGGCATAAAACCACTATCTGGTTAACATGAGGCATAAAGCCACTATCTGGTTAACATGAGGCATAAAACCACTATCTGGTTAACATGAGGCATAAAAAATCTGTTTAATATGAGACTTAAAGCTACCAAGATTAACCTTAGAGCAGATGACATGGTTAGCACTAACCTCCGAAAGCTGTTTTACATGGCTGTTCAATAGGGCAACAGGTAGTGTTGGACCAGAGAGCAGAAGACCAGGGTTTGAGTCCAACACAGACAAAAAAATCTCATTACTATATATTTTGGTTATTTACATTGTCATTAATATATTCACCCACTAGGGGCACTGTCGGGACAGTCTGAAGCCTAGAAGGCACAGTAACAGTAACACTGAAGCCATTGTATGGGACTGACAACGCCTAATAACGTCCATTTCATGGACTGATAACATCAGAATCCCCTGCTGATTCTCCGGAGAGAACCCAGCTGAGAGAGATTGTCCGTCTTCACAGACGGGCATTCTGTCACTTTCTGCTGCCCGGGTGGAAACTGTTAGTTACTAAAGAAACTTAGTTTCCTAGTTCCGCCTTCCAGAGGTTAGATTAGAAAAAGGAAAATATCAAGGGAAGTGTTAGTTCAGAGACTTGCCATATTGATGACTTCAACTTTGACACAAAAAAACAACAACCTGCATTAAAGTTTACCATTTGTTACATTTATGAGTCTCAAATACTTCAAATGCTTCAAAATACTGAATAGAAAACYAACACAGGAAACAGCGATTACATTTAAAGCTTTTATTGTGAAAGCAGGAATTGGGACTGGTGTGTATCTTGTTTGTTCGCAGGGTTGGAGCGGAGGTCAGGCTACCAGCAGTGATGAGTAGAGTTCCAGAAGGCAGCTCATTTGTCCTCAGGGGACCCCAAACACACTGGGATATCGGGCCAAAACAATCCAACATGTTGAACATCCTCGATATGAGATCGGAGCAGTTCCAACGTCCTTTTGAGCCAATTAGATCACTCTGAACACACACCACACACAGCAGGAGTATCTCCCAAAATTGTCTTTAGAGCATTACAGTAATGAAGGCGTCCATAAGACTCAGAGGGGTTAAATCAAAAATCATCATCATTATCTTGCTCTGGTGGACGAGGCAACGGAATGGAGTCTTGGGAACTTAAAACACAATGAGTTCATAGTTGTTTGACTATCTATCTATCTATCTATCTATCTATCTATCTATCTATCTATCTATCTATCTATCTATCTATCTA
>NW_013952887.1:160612-162258 GCF_001266775.1 Austrofundulus limnaeus
GGTCGGGGGTTGGGTTTAGGACCAAGGTGTGAATTGAGTTTAGGTTAGTTTTAGGGTCAGGTAGGTACCTGTGAGGTTAGTCTTGTGAAGATGGTGGATTTTCATGCCCTCCCCTCCTGTTTTCATGAGCACCTCACCTGTTGGCACTTCACTCTAATGAGCTCCTGGTCTTTATAAGCTCCACCTGGACTCCTGACCTTCGCTGATGCATCACTCCGTTTTGGGTAGTGTTCAGAAGCCAGCTTAAGCTAAAGATAAAAAGTTATTGTTAAAGTTAAAAGTATACTTACCCTTTTTGTTTACTCCTCTTCAAAGTGTTTTTCATCAGGACATTTCCACTCACACCAGGACTGCTCACGTTGATCACCTGCCACAGGAACTACCACAAAGAAAGTTCACTGTTGATGTTCTCACTGGCCACTCTGCCTGAAGATATTTGCCTCTCACCTTTTGGATCCAAACGGCCTTTCTAGAGCGCCTTGGTTCTTCAATCACTGTAAGAAAAGAAATCTTTATCAACTAAACTTCACAACAACAATTCATCAGTTTTACTGGACTCATCTTGGACTCTTCCCTCTTTTTCAGGATAGATGATCATAACACCTGTAAATAAAATCACTTACCTTTTACTGCTTGTGTCCCGTGTGTTCAGTACCATTCTAAGTCTGACTTATTGAGTTTTAGTCAAGCCTTAGGGTTTGTGGTCAGGGTTAGGCTTTAGAAATGTAGTGTAAGTCAATGGAATGTCCCCAAATTGATAGCTGTGCAAACGTGTGTGCTGGACTTGCTGAACTGACTTGATCCAAGTAGTGGGCTTTTTAAGCCAGGATAGTTTTAGAAAAATGCAACAGTCTGTCTGTTACCTTGTTGTAGGGCTGGAGTCTGGTTCATGCAGGAGAAAGTTGGACTGAACAGAGCAGGAAAAACTCTGAAGGCCAGTGAGGTATTAATGGAATGGAATATTGAAACAAGTCCCTGTTTCATACTATAGAGTAGCATTTTAAAAATATCAAATCGGTACTACATTTCTTATAATCGCTATAATTAAGGTGTCATTATCTAGTAGTATTCACAGACAAATCTTTGGTTGCTTGGTTCGTTTTTTTGCAGATGGAGATGAGAAAACACATGCATATTCAAGAACACATCTAAAATTTAGATTTCCGCAGGTTAAAATGACAGCTCAAACTTTTTGATTTTTCTTAGATTGTTGAAAGACCTGTTTACAAAAGGTCCTGGGTTTGATCCCTGGTCATGATCTGGGGTCTTTGTGAGTGGAGTTTACAAACTGCACAASTTTTCTGTGCTGAGTCACAAAGTGGGTCATTAGCTGCATTTCCATTGACCATGAAAATGCGTAAGTTACAATTTCGAAAATAAATTTGCTTAATGGAAACACGTCTATTTAGAAAAAATAAGTTTTTCAACAAAATGTTTTTGCGCTAGGATGAGGTGGTTTTTCGGCCGTATCGAAATTAGTGTTTTTTGCAAAACTGCAATGGAAATACTTTTTTTGCATCACAGGAGTTACGTGATCAACAACCGGCTGTTTCTACTGGCAGAAAAGATGACGACAAAGAAGACAACAGGAAGTAGAAATAGTAGTAATATCACAGAAGTAGTATAAAATAGTAAACTCACCGACT
>NW_013952887.1:163690-165500 GCF_001266775.1 Austrofundulus limnaeus
AGGAGTATTATGATGTTCCAACAGGAATATTGTGATGTTCTTGCAGGAATATCATGATGTTCCACCAGGAGTACTATGATGTTCCACCAGGAATATTATGATGTTCCATGAGGAGTATTATGATGTTCCACCAGGAGTAATATGATTTTCCACCACGAGATTTACGAAGTTCCGCCAGGAGTAAGATGATGTTCCACCAGGAGTAAGATGATGTTCCACTAGGAGTATTGTTGGAAAAATATGGCCATTCGTTGTCATCTAAGAGCTGAATCCTTCCTGAGAGATTTTTTTGGTCTGGCACCAACAGAATTCCATACAGCTTCACCCTCAGAAGCAGCTTTCATCTCCTCTCCATGTTCATCTCTCCTCTCAGCCTTCTCACCCATTTGAACACGTTGAGTTCTCCAAAGCATTCATCTCCTCCAGACGATGAATCTTGAGCTCCAACACTGTCACCTTTTGGAGAAGCTGGCAGAAATACTCTTTGGAAAAGTAAGGAGGCATCTTGAAGCTTTTCTATACTCTCTCTCCGCAGTTGATGTTTCAAAAATCTTCTCTGGTTCTTCAACAGCCAAAAATAAAATCCATTGTTCTCTGCTTATTCAAGATCATTCATCACGTCAGGGTCACGAAATTGTTGGAAAAATATGCRTTGTTCAAAATGGTATGTCCGAATAAACAGGATTCAGCTGGGTTTCTTGTTWAAAACTTTATTTTCAGTCCTCTGACTCTAATAAGGTTCATACAGCACTGAGCAGCACAGGCCTCAGCGTACAACCTAGGGCCAAAACAAACATGGGAGMTCTGCTCTGAGCAGACAMTCAGCAAAACACTGACAGCCTCTTTCTACTATAATAATGACTTCAGCTTATAATGTTCATCCCTTCCTGGTTACACCCCAGAGGTGTTACCTTTTACGTCAGACGTCAGAACGTCACTCAGTTTTGTTTAGGCTAAGAGAAAGAACACATGGTGACACACACATGCCAACTCTTATTCTGATATGGCCTTAAAGCTGTAATGATCAGAAAGTATAAAATACAAAATTGAATCTAATATTCAATTAACCAGTTACAAAATTTCTTCAGTATTATGATGTTCCACCAGGAGTATTATGATGTTCCACCAGGAGTATKAYGATGTTCCACCASGAGTATTATGATGTTCCACCAGGAGTATTATGATGTTGCACCAGGAATATTATGATGTTCCTGCAGGAATATTATGATGTTCCACCAGGAGTATTATGATGTTCCACCAGGAGTATTATGATGTTCCACCAGGAGTATTATGATGTTCCACCAGGAGTATTATGATGTTCCACCACGAGTATTATGATGTTCCACCAGGAGTATTATGATGTTCCTGCAGGAATACTATGATGTTCCACCACGAGTATTATGATGTTCCACCAGGAGTATTATGATGTTCCTGCAGGAATATTATGACGTTCCACCAGGAGTATTTTGATGTTCCACCAGGAGTATTATGATGTTCCAGCAGGAATATTATGATGTTCCACCTGGAGTGTTATGATGTTCCAGCAGGAATATTATGATGTTCTTGCAGGAATATTATGATGTTCCACCAGGAGTATTATGATGTTCCATCACGAGTATTATGATGTTCCACCACGAGTATTATGATGTTCCACCAGGAGAATTATGATGTTCCTGCAGGAATACTATGATGTTCCACCACGAGTATTATGATGTTCCACCAGGAGTATTATGATGTTCCTCCACAAGTATTATGATGTTCCACCCAGGGTATTATGAGGTTCCTGCAGGAATATTATGATGTTCCACCA
>NW_013952887.1:166552-168532 GCF_001266775.1 Austrofundulus limnaeus
CCCCACTACTGAAATTTTCTGGTATTTTCATGTACCCCACAGTCTAATTTTTCAAAAAAAGCATGTTAACAGAAAAAAAATTTGGGTCTCACTGCTACCCGGAGAATGCTTTTTGACCACATCCCTTTTTCATTTTGACCATCAAAGTTAGGTATGTACAGGAAGCTTAACTGCCAATAGCTTTGCTATAAACCAACCAAATTTTAAAAGCAAGGTATCAGCTGACTCATATTGATTAGCTCTTCCCTTTAAATGACTTTTCGATTAACAAATTTTCTCTTGATGATGTCATCGGGGCGGTGGGGGGAGGGGGGGTATTCAAAATATCACTACACCAACAAAATATGACAATTTTCATCTTTTTAGTCTGTGGGTTAGGGTGGGTCTCCATGCACACCCAACTACTGAACTTCTCTGGTGTTTTCATGTACCCTAGGGTCCACTCTTTCAGAAAAAGCATGTTAACAGAAAAAAATTTGGGTCTCACTGCCCCCCAGGGACCACTTTGGCCACACCCCATTTCCATTGTGACCATCAAAATTAGGGAGACAGSAAACTCATCTGCTAATAACTTTGCTATAAATAATCAACAAAAGCACATCTAAATCCATGTCAATATCTATCATTTAAGACCAGATTTATGACATTTTATTCTGACATGGTAAATCTACATGTAAGTTTGGCATCCTGAAAATTCTGAACTGTGCACTCAATGAGTAGGGCTGTGGTCAAAAATTGGTCTCTGTGGAGTAGTACCTACAACTTTAGTTTTGTTAACAGACTTTTTTCTAAATAAGTGGATCTTAAGGTGCATGAAAAGATTAAGTACCGTATTTTTTGGACTATAAGCCACACCGGACTATAAGCCGCACCCGCCATTTAAAAAAAAACCCCGAACATTAACATTTAAGCTGCACCGGACTATAAGCTGCACCCCCAACATAAAAAATAACAGTACACCCAAAATTGTCGTCAAAAAAGTGAATTCAACATCAAAACATAAAAAGCAAACCTTTAGGAATTAAAGTTCGAAGGAATACAGTTCATTTATCTGACCTTATTTTGGTGGTTTTCTTTAACAGTTTCTGGTCCAAAAAAATGTCTCATTCATCTTCCTCCGGCGCACTGACACCATCGAAGTCCTCCTCTTCAGTGTCGGAGTTAAACAAGCTGAGAAAAGCTGCGTCACACAGCGGTATCTGTTGTCCTCCCGGGTAATGCTGGCTCTGAAGCTGTGGTGTCCTCTTCACGTAGCAGTCCAGCCTTTCGTAACCCATTRGTGATGGTGGACTCATTCAYTCTGCTCCATGCTGTTAGGATCCACTGGCAGACATCAGGAAATGACGCTCTTCGCATTTGGCCATTTTTTGTGAATGATTTATCCCCGTCAGTCATCCAAGCCTCCCATTCAGCCCTGAGTGCTGCTTTAAATGCACGATTCACAGTGATGTTCAGGGGTTGCAAAAACTTTGTTGTACCTCCAGGAATAACAGCAGGAATTGAGTTTGTTTTYTYGAKGKCTRCTTTCACCGAATCCGTGATGTGGGCCCGCATACTGTCCAATATCGTGTCTGTCGAAGATCCATCGTGTCATGTCTGCTACTAGCTAAAACAAAATGGCTCTACACCTCCGGCTAAGCTGGCAGCATGGTCGCTCAGCTGTTGACCGGTCGACGCACCGTCACATGGTTGTTCGGCGTTTGTTTTCGCACTGACCTTTCATAGTTCCCCCGAGAAACCCCCAGAGCTGCTGGGAAAGCCCTCCCGCTCCAGCATACGTCACTGCATGGGATTCCTTCCCCGGAGAGTGCAATGCTGGGAGGGGAAAAATCTGCGGCTCTTCACTCGACGTTTATCCACAAACTGGTCCTGGATTAAGCTCCAAAGTTTTTATCAGTCAGATTCCACTGTGAAAAATGTCTGTTTTATCCCCTTTTATGGCTGTGTCCAAAACGACAGGCCGGGTCCTCCGGAGGACCC
>NW_013952887.1:169072-172389 GCF_001266775.1 Austrofundulus limnaeus
CCTTCGGAGGACCCGTCCTGCCGTTTTGGACACAGCCTCTGAGTTTTTGGCCATTGACTATCTTTAAATCGCTGCTTCCTGGTACAACAGATGGCTCTGGAAGCGATAGCTTTTTTCTTCTTTTTTTCCTTTCTTTTTTTGAAGCGAGTGGTTGAAGCAAATGGAGCATAAGAGCCCCCTGGTGGCTGAAGAAAAAAATCCATGTATAAGCCGCACCAGACTATAAGCCGCATGGTTCAAAGTTCAGAAAAAAGTCGCGGCTTATAGTCTGAAAAGTACGGTAATTTGAATATTTAGAATCTGTGTGGTAAACTAAGATCAAAGATGAAAATTTTCAACTTCTGTTGGGGTTGTGACATTTTGACCCTCTGACATATTTGCGTATTTGTTTAATGAAAAGTAATTTAAATCAAAGAGCTAATCAATAAGAATCAGCTGATACCTTGTTTGTAAAATTTGGTTGGTTTATAGCAAAGTTATTAGCAGTTAAGTTTCCTGTCTCCCTAATTTTGATGGTCATAATGGAAAAGGGGTGTGGCCAAAGCGGTCCCTGGGGGGCAGTGAGATCCAACTTTTTTCTGTTAACATGCTTTTTTTCTGAAAGAGTGGACCCTAGGGTACATGAAAACACCTGAGAAGTTCAGTGTTGGGGTGGGCATGGTGACCCACCCTAACCCACAAACTAAAAAGATGAAAATTGTCATATTTTGTTGGGGTAGTAACATTTTAATCCCTGATGGCATCATCGAGCGCATATTTGTTTAATGAATTGTCATTTAAATCAAAGAGATAATCAATACAAATCTGCTGATACCGTGTTTTTAAAATTTGGTTGGTTTATAGCAAAGTTATTGGCAGTTAAGTTTCCTGTATATACCTCACTTTCATAGTCATGGTGGAAAAGKGGTGTGGTCAGAAATTGGTCCCTGGGGGGCAGGGAGACCCAAATTTTTTTTCTGTTAACATGCTTTTTTTGGAAGAATGGCCGGTAGAGTACATGAAAATACCAGAGAAGTTCAGTAGTGGGGTGCACATGGTGACCCACCCTAATCTACAGACTAAAAAGGTGAAAATTTTTATTTTCTGTTTGGGTTGTGACCTTTTGACCCGTGAATGACATCATTGTTTGCATATTTGTTTAATGAAATGTCATTTAAATCAATGAAGTTCTGAATGTATATGGAAAAGTAAAATGTGAAGCTTGTATATGAATTGTTGTTTGAGTTGTTTTCATTTTTATTTTAGTATAGTTTTGTAAATTATGTTTTTTTATATATTCTGGGGATAAAAGGGGCAGACATTATAAGATTTATTCTTCTTCTGCTACCTTTCATTTTATTTTGATTTGTGTATTTTCTTTTTTTTCTATTGTATATGGTTATTTTGTTTTTTAATTAAATTAATTATTTTTTAACTGAACTGAGTTGAATTGAATGTTAGAGCTTAACTCATTTTTACAAAGTGATGAACATCACTGCAGGTAAGATATTAAATGTTCATAACTTCTTTATAGAAACTCACTTAAACATTTGAAACTATGATGGTCAGGTTTAAACATAAAACAGACCATGTTGGTCCAGAAAAAGGTCAGATTGAGCACCCTGACCTCACAAATCTAAGATTATCAGGAAAACAAAAAGTTTTGCTGCTAAGAAAGAGGCCTGCTTCATCCTCACATGGAAATAAAACATGACTGAGTGACGTACCACTAAAAAACAAATATTACATTCACACACAAATGAATTTAAATTGCTTCCATTTTTAATTAAACAAGTGTTCAGTGAACTGAACGRCATCACTCCGTCATATTAACACTTTTCTTTAGGGGTTTAATTATCTGTCTGATTTTACTGTATTATCAAGCCAGTCTGTGACCGAACACAACATTGTTTATAAATCAAAAGTTCCTGCCTTATTCAAACTTTTTTGCTCATCAGTCTAAAGTGGACCAAGCGAGCTGCAGCTCGGGCCTGAGTCTGATGACAGCACATCCGACCTGACAGTGGCAGTTTAGGGTAATGCTGCTTTTCTCCATGTTTCTCTTTGATAAGTCCGTAACTTTGGCCTGAACCCCTCCAGCCTCAAAGCAATGAGATTAGGACACCATGCCACCCTTAACCCTCAAACTGTGCAACAAATCTATACGTTCAATTGGAAGTGTCACCAGCTAAGCTCTCAGCAGCGTCTCCAAAGGGGAGCTCTTCAGATAGCTCCAGCTGTTAATATACGCCTGCTTCCCCCGATGAGATTCTGAGAGGATAAACAGAGATGGGGAGGATTAGTTGGCAGAGCTACGAGGACAGGATCCAAATTAGCACGGGCCTCAATCATCTGGCCCAACCCCCACCCCGGCCGATCATGCAGCGAGCTCAGCCCGGTTTGTTTTCTCACACTGTCGTTTATGTTCAAGGCTGACTGGCATGGCGATTCTGATGCAGCGACATGGTCAATTTGGCCACTAATTCCCGCCTCGACTCAACACAAACCGCAATGACAGACCCCCCTCTCAAACCCCCCCRACCCCGCGCCCCGTATGCCTCTGTCAGATTACAGCCCAGTTTGCTCTGAAATATCTGAACTCCTCATTTACATCTAAAGCAACTCTCTAGTTGTACCCGTGGAGATTTGCATCATTTGCTGCAAGTTTAATGTAAACATTCAGACCTGTGTTTTTTCTCGAACGCACAGATGGTATGTAGTGTGTAAAGTTAGATAGCTGTAATGGAGGATGGATGTTTGTTGTGACATAAATACACCACAACAACCACGTTGTGATTTTCTCTGACATTTTAACTACCGTATTTAWTCAAGTATAATAYGTAAAAYKTGATCCATGAAATCATCCATAAAGTTGGGGGGTAGTACTATACTCGGATAAATATTTTTAYTTGTGTATTTTAACTGAAATATCGGCTTCATTCACAAAATGCCTGAGTCCGGAAATGAGACCACGTCGTAAAAAGCAGTTGAAACGAGCTAACCTGTGACACTCCTCTGTTAACAGATCCAAGCAGGCGACATGATGTGGAAAAAAGGGGGGAAGTATTCCTGCACCTTAGTAATGATAACGAACTAATGACATTAGCGTGTGACCGAGCCGCTCCTTGAACAACAACAAACACATGTTCGTCTGTAATGGCTGCCGTCTACCGGTGTTCTGAAAAAGTTTGTATCCCTGAAAAAAGTTCCCCCGCCAGAGGGGGCGCTCGCGAGTAGGAAGTAATCTGCGTTTGCCCCAGAAGATGGTCCAAATCTCATGTGAAGTCTCTGACTTTTGTGTTGGCGCCTCCTGGTGGACTATGTGTAAAATGCCAGAA
>NW_013952887.1:173870-175227 GCF_001266775.1 Austrofundulus limnaeus
TTGTAGTGGTTTGGGTGGGGGTCTTTTTTTTTGGTGTGGGGGGCATTGGACATGATGGATAGCCCCTCATCAGAGCTAAACAACCCAAAAAAAATTTTTTGAAGCTCCTATGCTTAATAGTTTTTGAGCAATAACCATTTTTGTATGTCCAGATACCACTTTTTCAGATAAATTAGGGGCCCGGGGGAAGGGGGCACGTTTTGGTGGGCCTGATGGATAGAGCTTCATCAGAGCTAAACAACAAAAGAAATCTGAAGCTTCTATGTTGAACAGTTTCTGAGTTACAAGCATTTTTGCATGTCCAGACACCCCCTCTTTGAAAAGAGCCCCCTCCTCAAATATGGGGTGAATGGTAAAACCGTTGGCTGGTGCAGTGTAGGTCAAACTCATCTACAGTCCTGACAAATTTCATGTTGACCGTGCAGCCGTTTTTGTGCTACGGTTGACCAAAAATCTCCGGAGGAAAAAAAAAGATACCGCATGATGGTAACACAATGACCGCCACAGACACAAATGCACCAGAACTCAGAAGTCTTTATTTCTAATAAATGTCACGCTACTAGGTGCATCCCAAAATTGTAGTGGTTTGGGTGGGGGTCTTTTTTATTTGGGTGGGGGCACTGATTGGTGGGCCTGATGGATGTCTTTGAATAAGTGGGTGAGAGGATGAGGGTGGGACTGTGTGTTTGTGTTTATGTATACTTGTATTTTTGTCAGGCTGGGACTTGGGCAGCCCCTTCTTCGGGATCATTTTAGGGCCCACTACTCCCCTGCCGTGCTGTTCTCTGGTGGGTTGTGCCTTGGCCCGCCGGCGCAATGGTGGCTCTCATTGTCCAGGGCTGGGTGCTTGGGCGTGTGCCGGCTCGGTCTGGTGGCTGCCCGGTGGGGCTTGGGTCCCTCTGGCCCTGTCGGACCTTGGCCTGGGGGGTGCGCCCTGGGGGCCCGGGCCTCTGTGTCCATRCCTGGATCCACTCTGGTGCGGTGGGTACCGGCGGGGCCTGTGAGTTTGTCGCTGCTGGCCACAGGGGTTGCTGTGTGTGGTCACTGGTGGGGCTCTTCCGGTTCTCTCCGGTGGTCCTCTTTGGGGGGAGGGTGGGCGGCCCTTCCGGCGCGGGTGTCTCTGGGGCTGCGCACTTGGGGTCCTTCTCGGGGTCTTTGGCGCTGGTCTTCCTTATGTCGGCTTACGGTCGGGTCTGTGGTCCCCCACAGTCACTTTGAAGCATTCCATGGGAGAGATCTTGTATATACAGTACTACATGCATGCTCACAACCGCACACAATCAGCATACATCCTGGGTTTTCTATTCGGTCACTGACTGAATGGTATGTGCATATGTGTATGTATATATATATATAT
>NW_013952887.1:176777-178476 GCF_001266775.1 Austrofundulus limnaeus
CAGTGGTGCCTGTGGTCATCGGGGCCCTCGGGGCTGTCACCCCCAAACTGGAGCAGTGGCTAAAACAGATCCCAGGAACAACATCAGACATCTCAGTCCAGAAATRTGCAGTTCTAGGCACAGCTAAGATACTGCGCAGAACCCTCAAGCTCCCAGTCCTCTGTTAGAGGATCTGAGCTCAGAGGATGAAAGAGACCACCCGCGGAGGATGAGAAGGGAATTATATATATATATATCATCAGAAGACATTAAACTCAACTTTTATGCAGAGACTCCATATAACTTGTAGCTGAAACAGTGAACAGGATACGTCCCCTTTAAATTAGAATAAAATCATGAGCAGTGTGCACTCCCGAAAAACAAAACAAACAGCTGTATATTATAAATTTGTTTGCAAAATCATTTTTAAACAGTTTTTTTGTAAACTAATAACACTCACCTTCAGTGTTTCACTGCAAATCAAAAAGATTGTTCATCATTAGGAAATAATTTGGGTGAAACTAYACATTTAGACAAACCAACAAATGAAGACAACAACAAGGCAAAAAGAACAAAAAAGGACCATAACCACACTCTTGTCTCACAATTCTTTGTTGTTTTTGTCTATCTCAGCACGGTGTTATATTCTTTGCCGTGAACTGAAAATGGTATTTGGGAGACAAACAACTTCATTTCGCAGTGCATCAGTAATTAGCTGTGGAATTAGCGGGCTTGACGTGCCTCCACAGATCAGCTGGCCCTCCAGGGAGGCCTGCGGGTTCAGGCGAGCCGCATTTCCAATTATTGCGTTGAATTGCTAATTTAGTTATTGTGCCTGCCGTAATTGTGATGGGTATTGGGTGTGCAATTCAATTTGTTTTAAATATTTGTGGGCCGGTGGATTGGTAATGGAGCTGACCTATCTGCGGGCTCAGTGTGAACGTTGGGAAGTAGAGGAGAAAAAAATAATGAAAAAAGGCAACTACAAAGATGTGGTGCTTCAAGTATCACACACACATACACACGCACACAAACTTTCCCTCTCAATCTCACCCTCATCATTTTGTATGGTCTCCCTCATTCTTTGTAAAACTGTTAAAAACTGTGAAATTTAGAAGAAAAAAAAACCTTTTGATCATCTGAAGGTTTTGTGGTTTTGAGGACAGATAGTTTTATTGTTGTTGAAATAGGAGTGGGGTTATTGCTGGTAGTGAAGTTAGCGCTTCTGCGTTTGTTAGGAGACAGGTGTGTTACCACCATAGACTTAAATATCACTAGACTGAGCCCCGCCCATACCGYCTACTGGTAGCCTCTGTGACAGCATGGATGAGCAGAAAAATGGCGTCTAAAAGGGCAACAGCTCACCGCCTCCATAGAAACTTTTTTTTGTGTCACTTCAGTAGAAAACGAAACCAAATATTAGTTTATTTAGTTTATTTATTTCTTCATCTCTGACTTTTTCTTTTTTTAAGTGAAGAGAAAATAGAGACAGASAGAAAAACAGAGAGAGAAGTAATTAGAAAGATAGAAAGATTGAAATAGCGATGAGAAGTATATTAAATATTCACCAACAAAACACAGGACCACACACCCAACATCTGTCCGCTCACCTGAAAAATAAATGGATAAATACATGGAGGGCATATATAAAAATATACACATACCCATACATATATAAAGACATGCCTACATTCATACATATTGTAGATACAGTATATAC
>NW_013952887.1:180489-190357 GCF_001266775.1 Austrofundulus limnaeus
AGTCCTTATTTTCTGCACTGTTGTCAACATGTACAATAATGGGAAATCCAGACTCTTGACCGTTTAGCGTTAGCCGTTAGCTTCACCAGCCGATCACAYRGTYACGTGGTTTCTGCACACTCCAGCTGTTCTATWGAACCTCCTTGGYCTGAACACAMCACACATGACAAGAATGTCTCCTRAGATTATTGTCAGAGATTCACCATATCTGGGGTGTCCTTAAGGTTGTTTAAGTGTGAAAATTGTCATAATTACCTTGCCATGTGAACCAAGCTTTAGACAAGAGATGACTATTTTGAGCAGCAGTATGGTTTTAAACCAAGCACCACAGAAACAATCTTTGCTTTGAGGATGGTAACGGAGAAGAACAAAGAGGGTCAGAAACAACTTATTTGTGTCTTTTTGGATTTAGAAAAAGCATAAGACTTTGAGGGAAGAGGTGGTGTATGAGGACATCTAGAGTGTCAGAGAAGTATGTTAGACTGGTACAGGACATTTATGAGGAATCTTTGTGGACTATGATGTTTGCAGCAGACACTGGCTGCTTTTCCATTGACCATGAAAATGCGCAAATTAGAATTTTGAATATATATTTGCTCAATGGAAACACGTCAATTTAGAAAAAATAAGTTTTTCGACAAAAAGTTTTTGCGCTAGGATGAGGTGGTGTTTCAGCCGTATCGAAATTGGTGTTTTTCGCAAAACTGCAATGGAAACACTTTTTTTTTTCACATCACGGGAGTCACGTGATCAACAACCAGCTGTTTCTACTGGAGAAAAAGATGACAACGAAGAAGACAGCAGGGAGTAGAAGTAGAAGTAAAATCAACAAATTGTAAAAGAAAGTAGTAAACTCACCGATTACAATTTCCCAAAAACACAGCATACGTAGCCGCTCCCAAGTAGGGACTTGTCTCTGGAAAGCCTCGATAAAAGACGCCGACGTCTCCTCTGATGATGAGCGCTAGTGTCGCGGTAGCAACATGCTATGTGTTTACATCCATCGCCGCCATGTTTGTAATGATTCATCGCGAGAACAAACTTATTCATGTGTGACTTTAATAGCATTTCTTACTTAATAGAAATACCGCAATTGCAAAACTGTGTTTTTTAACAGAATATCGACAAAGTTTAGCGCACATTTGCAATGGAAACACAGCTAGTGTGATCTGTGGTGAGGACAGGGAAAAGCTGGAGGAGAACCTGGAGAGGTGCAGGTCTGCACTTGAAAGAAGCAGAATGAAAGGCAGCCACAACAAAACAGAGTCCAGGTGTGTGAATGAGAGGGAGGCAGGTAGAACAGTGAGGTCACACGGAGCAGAGGTCACAAAGGTGCAGGATTTCAAGGACTTACCGTCCACTGTCCAGGACAACAGGGAATGTGGTAGAGAGGACAAGAGAGTCCAGGCAGGATGGAGGGAAGTTTCTGGAGTAATTTGTAACAAACGGCTGGCAGCAAAGGTCAAAGGAAAGGTTTATGAGACTCAGTGAGATGTTGTGGTGTTTGGAGACAGAGACGGACAAAAAGACAGGAGACACAGTTGAAGATGTTGAGGTTCTCCTCATGAGACACAAGGATGGAGACGACTGAGATCCTCAGAGGACCATAGATCTGGTGTTCAGGATAGTTTTCTAACCAGGCAGCTGATTAATGACTTTGATTTTATCATTTTTGTGTTAATAAATTAACACCTGTTGTTAATTTTTAACATTTATTTATTTCATTYGAACAATTAAAAAATACAAATAATAACAATGTTGTGTCAAAAAAAACACACAACACAACATGGTCAAATGAAAAGGAGCAGAAAGAAGAAAAAAATCTTGTAACATCTGCCCCTATTTAAAAAAAAGTAACTGCAAAACATACAACATGCAGAAATTAAACTCAACTTTCACAGTATAACTTAAAACAATCATGAAAACATCACAATAGAAATATCAATTTCAACCAGTACTTTGTTCATATGTATCTCATTAATTTTTTTAAGCTTTCTACCAAATGAGTAAATGGTTCCAGCATTTTTAAGGTCATTGTCCAAGTTGTTCCACAGTTTAATTCCTCAAATAGAGGTGCATCACTCCCTTAACTTTGTTTTAATTTTTGGTTTCACAAACATTTCAAGTCCCTTCAAATTATAAATACTATCCCTCTTAACAAAGTTGGATTGTATATTAGGTGGCAATACATTTTTATGAGCCTTATACATWATCAACAGAATCCTATAATCAACCAATTCCCCAAATTTCAACAGTTTCAATTGCTTAAACAAATTATTTGTAGGGTGGTAGTAGTGTTTTCTTGTTACAATTCTCACCACACGTTTTTGCAAAATAAAAAGTGAATTTGTAAATGTTTTACACACACTCTCCCAGACCTCAACACAAATGGGTCAAATGTGGCACAATTAWTGCATTATATWGTATATGCAATGCATTGTTATTRAATATGTGTTTGACTTTGTACAATACTGCAATTSRTTTTGCAATTTTWGTTCTTAAGTAGTTAATATGGGGTCTCCATGTCCGATTTTCATCAATAAATAATTTATTGCAGGAACTTTCTAAGGTCACCTCCGAGAGCTGAATGTAAAGCCAACACATCATAAGACAGAAAAAACATGATTAGTGATTAATTTCATGTCCGACAAATGTAAACGAGGGAAAAGCAGGAGTGTCTTCTGTGGTCAGAAATAAACATAGTTTACAGCTCATACAGATTGTATATGTCTCTTTCATCTTGACGGTATAGAACTTGTGTTTTTCTGTTCTCCCGTTCTCCAAGGTCAACATAAAAGACTTGATGCTGAATGGGACGTCTTTATGTCTTTGAAATCTCTTGTTTGTCGATGGAAATCCTGCAGTTACGCAAATCCAAACACGCTGTCATGCATGTAGCCACCTTTTGTTGCCAAATGGTCAAGAACAAAAGGTTCATGTTGAGAAACTCATTCACACACACTCATGCATTCAATCATGCACGCATGAATTGAAAACAGCCATTTACACCTGGTGGCTGTTTGATCATCAATGGAGCGCCCTGTGTGTGCATCAGTCTGTTAGATCTTCAGCGTGTTCGGTTCTTCATCATCAGTCAGAGCGCAGCATCATCACAGTGACACAGTGTGACTGGATGTCAGTGTTTGTTGAAACACTAATTGCCAGTTTCATGGTATCACAACACACTTTAAAAAGCCAATTATTGGAAACAGTGTGAATTTAAAAGCATTTAGCTTCTCCTCAGTTTATGTACCCTAATTATCATGTTCAAGATACTCCTAAAACTGTATTCAGCTGTGATATTGTGTTAAACATGTGTATCGTTTTATTTTATTTTATTTTTTTTGTAGGTTGACAGCTTCATTCCGATCAAGGGCAGCACCAAAAATAATGTTAGTTGGAAACAGGTCTGTTGTTGACAAACTGTTCCAAATATGAGAATCATCTTGAAATAAAAAAAAGAATGCACCACGTTTCTGTGGCATCACCCGCTTCGGATGTTATCATCCATTAAATGGACGTTATTAGCCGTTATCCGTCCCATAGAATGGCTTCAGACTGTCAGCTGGTTAATATGAGGCATAAAGCCACTAAGGTTAATTTTAGAGAAAATGACGTGTTAAGATAAAGTAGACCAGACTCCGGCGGTAGCAGATTGTTGCATTCCAACGTATATGGCACTGGTAACCCACTAGGGGGCACTGCCTGGACAGTCTGAAGCCATTCTATGGGACTGATAACCGCTAATAACGTCCATTTAATGGACTGATAACATCCAAACCAGCTGGTGGCATCTACCTCTGGAACATTTCAATTGGGAAATTTGATAATGAAACTCCTAAATTTCTTGCAATTGTACATCAAGAAATGTTTTTAAACTGTTGGGCAGGATAGGAAACTACGGAGCAAGGGGACATGGGGGATTTTTTTTCTTTTGCGTTCCCACGCAATAGTATTGCGTTACCTCGCAATACCTTTTGCATTCCCTCACAAAAGTAGTTTATCACTGTTGTGCCTGCCGGTTTATTAACAAACTCACGTTCACCATTAGCGAGTTAGCCTACTGCTTTAATTCATCTTCAGAATGAATATATCACACAACCACGCATGGAAGTATGTCATATGCCGATATTTTAACACAGTGCAGCCACACAACGTCAATGTCAATTTCACGAACGTGTGGCGACCCATCCTGTTTTGGTAACCGGATATTTCAAAATAAAAGTCTGATTTAATTCAGTTCATATATAAAACAACCTTTTGCGTGGGAATGCAAAACAATATTGCGAGGTAACACAAAAGTATTGCGTGTGAACGCAAAAGAAAAAGATCCCCCCATTTTTTACCCCAGTAATATAGCTTTATCAAAGCTTTTGGACGGCAGTGATTCATGTATGAATTCAGGCTTTTTTACCTCATCACTCTTATCAGAGTACATTTTTCCAAAATGGGGTTGTTCAAAGAACTGGCTAAATCAGCTAAGGTATTAATTGTTTTTCTTTCCCACAGAACCTAAGAAAAAATGGCTGAACAATGTCTTTATTAACTGGTCTGTAGAAAGATATACATAGGACTGGAGGATGAGTTAAAGCTCTGCTCCTTCACTTCTTATCAGTCCCATAAGACAACACACAGAGCAAAAACAATTTTTACTCCTCCTACCTGAAATAGATTAACAGGTTGTTTTTAACTGTATGCTGTTACAGTATATGTGTCTGAAATAAGCACAGGCTTCTAAATGTGTTCATATGTGCAGCTTCTCCACACAAACCTGTTCTCATCTTATCGTAACCATCCTCCAATATTACCTTCATGTTTTACTTTGATTATTCTGCTGCTGAAACACAACACTGATAACAGTCATGTTGGGTGTTTTTCCCCAAGTGCTGAAAAACAGAACCAAGCTGAAAAATACAATAAATAAAATTATACAGAATGGAACAGTTTCTGTACTGGCAGGGTTACAAAATTTTAAAAAGAGACGAGAAAGTAGGTAGTATGTAAAAAGCTGAAGCTTGGTTCACACCAAACACATTTTGAGCAGCAGGAGTGTCAAGTTTACATGCAAAGTTTATGGTGGACGCGCATCTATATGGCAAGCCGTAGGGGCCAAAAAAAAGCAGGCGTTTATCACTCCCAATTTGACCCGTAATTTACGCGCTATGGCATTTTTTTTTTACGTGCGAATGCGTTGAGAATCAGAACACGTGGTCACGTAAATAACGCGTGAACGGGCTTTATAAATGCAGTACAGCTACCTACTAATTATCAACCAGTCATCACTATCTTGAACAGCGGAAGGTATGGCTGTCAATGAATCACAACGCATGTGATCTATCCAACAGCACCCCTCCCAGATAAACACACTTATTGTGAAGGTATACATCCTTGCTGACTGTTGCTTTCGGCCACGGTTCTCATTTCCCGCAATGCTTCGTGTCTGCTTACGTAGCAGGAAGGCAGTGTTTAGAACTCAATGTCCCAGCTAAAAAAGTTAACGTTTGTAATCCATACTAAAATTTTGTATATTTTGATTTATTTTGCTTTACAATTGGAGCTCCTTTTTAAAAAAATACAGTTTAAATGCTGGAGCTATATAGTTGACGTAATTGGTAGAAGCAACGGGGTTAGAGACGAAGAAATGATTTAAAGATGTTATGCTGATGAGGACTGACATCTAGTGGTCAACTGTAGCAACTACATGGAAAACTTTAAAATCCAAGCTCTTATTTTGAAGGGAAGATAGTTTCCTTTACTCCATGCTTTCGTTTCCCATCACAAATCAAATCCATCACGTGGTACCCAGAATGCATCGCTTCAGTTTTCCAATAAACAGTTTTAAAATTACTTTATTGATGCTTCTTTAATGAAAAATCAACAACAAACAAAAGAAAAAGACAAAGAAGCAGTCAAACTAGCAATCCTCAACAACTTTTTAATTTTTACACCAGGAGCTGAAGGTCTGTTTCATGAAATCACATCCCCAGCAACTGGTAGTTGTAGGAATAAGCTGTAAAAGGCTTCATACACCACTAGTTGGCAGTGTTGTGCATATATCGGACATGAATTATTGCCAGCTCTTGAATGTCAAATTGATCTTGCACTTTAAAATTAGCTTTTGCTTGTTTGTCTAAGGTGTAAGCGCCGTTGAAGTGGCGGACCTGAATATTTTCATAGGCGCTTTAGAAATTGTGGAGTTAATTTTTGGATTAGTGCTGCCCACCACTGGTAAAATATCATATTAGCTAACACTACATGATTATTCTGGAAAGACTAACATCATGCTAGTGTGGTATATTTACGTCCTATCCCTTTAAGAAACGTGGACGAGCATCAGACCGTGAACGTGTCCAGCTGGAACGCGCATGGGGGCGGACACGAGCTCTTTGTTTAGTCTCTTCGTAACATCACGCTGTTAAAGACCTATTTCTTGTCTCTCGCTGAATAAACATGTGTACAAGCTGAAGGAATCGCCTTTTTTCATTTCTTTATCAGTCTAAGAGTTTTTAACCGTCAACAAGTCAACAGCAGGACGTCCGCTGGTTTTCCACCGAATCAGCCGGATTCAGCCACCACCGTGACGGAGACGAGACGAAAGGTCCACATCMGAGGGCCCAGGAGAGACCGGACAAGAGACCACACTAGCAATTTTCTATGGGGTCTTTACTCTATATTAGCAGCTAATTAGCACAATGCTAAAGCCTGTTTATTGCACAATATAGATTAAATTACATATGTTATTGATTCTAGTGTTTAAAAGGAGTAAATTAAATGTGGTTRACATGATTATATTATTTGCTGATTTAGATTCAGCACAGCTTTAACTGTGATTTGTTTGTATAAGTCACTATGATGGGTCAAATGAATGTTTATAATTGTGTATCTAAATGAAAAGACTAAATGCAATTTTATCTTATTTACATTATATCAGTATTCTGGGAATTTCAACAACAAAAACTGTCCTTATTTTATTTGTATCATGGGGTGTTGTGATGCATTGTGTGGTAGGGGGTCTCAGCTTGGCTTGGAAGTAAGAAAGGTGGGCTTTGATGAATAAAAGTTGAGAACCACTGGTTTAAAGCAACATGTTTATAAGATGTCAGTTTCCTGATAAGTGTATCCTTTATTTCAGAAACAAAACCTAGACTGGAGATGGTCAAATGATAAGTAAGTAAAGTTTATTTATATAGCACCTTTCATAGACATGAAATCACAAAGCGCTTCACAGAAAATAGAATAAAAACAAGAAAGTAAAATAGTAAATTAAAACATCACCACAGCATTACATTCATACAAGAATACAAGTAGTGAAAAAATAAAATAAATAAACCATTTAGCTAAAAGCCTGTTTGTAAAAGAAACTTTTCAGACGTTTTTTAAAAGCATCAATAGAATCAAGGCTGCATATAAGTTGGGGCAGTGCATTCCAGAGCCGAGGAGCAACTGCTTGGAAAGACCAATCCCCTCTGGATTTAAAATGTGTGCGGGGTACCACCAACAACCTCTGACCTGATGACCTCAAACTGTGAGATGGTGTCTGAAGCTGGATCAAATCTGAGATATTTGATGGGGCTTGACCATGTATGGCTCTAAAAGTTAAAACCAGAATTTTAAAATGAATTCTGAAATGAACTGGGAACCAGTGAAGAGAAGCCAAAACAGGTGTGATGTGAGCACATTTGTTTACGTTAGTTAACAGTCGAGCAGCCAAGTTCTGGACAACCTGAAGACGGTCTAACTCCTTGTTTAAACAAGTGAACAGGCTGTTACAATAGTCCAAACGAGAAGAAATAAATGCATGAATGACCATTTCAAGTTCAGCTTTTGACAGGAAATGCTTCAATTTTGAGATGTTCCTAAGAAGAAAGCAACAGTTTCTGGTCAGTTGTTTTGCATGTTTCAGAGACTTTGCAGAATCAAAAATGACACCCAAGTTTCTGAGGCTGGACTGAACAGATGGACCTAAGACACCACTAAACTGTTCAATCTGAGCAACCTTATTTTCCAGCGCAATAATCAGAGTTTTGTCTTTATCAGAGTTAAGTTGTAAATAATTGTTGCTTAACCACTGTTTGATGCTAGCTAAACAATTTGTTAAGGACTCTAATTTATGAAACTCACTTTCTTTAAATGAACAATAAAGTTGGATATCAGCATAGAGCTGAAATTGCACATTTCTGAATTTCTGGATTACCTGTCCAAGGGGGAGAATATAAAGAACAAACAGTATGGGTCCCAAAACAGAACCCTGGGGTATACCACAAGTCAGGCTGGTGGTATCGGACATGATGCCATTTACAGAAACATTAAAACTTCGGTCAGACAGGTAAGATGAGAACCACTCAAGAACAGAACCGGATAACCCAATATGATTTCTAAGTCTATTGATTAAGATCTTATGATCAACAGTATCAACAGTGTTACACACAGTGAAGGCTCCACTTCCTAGTCAGTCCACAAAAAGATTTACTGGTAGTTTGCACCATCTTCCTTATTACTACAACATTTTGATACTTCTCTGTGTTTCTGTGTGGAAAAAAATTGTTCCCTTTTCACATGAAAACCAGAGTTTCTGCTCCTAGCTGCTGGTCTCACTCATTGAGGAGCTGCAGCTCAGTTAGGAGGAGACACAGGATGCGAGTGGGCTAATGCAGACTACAGCAGAATAATCTGTTTTGTTTGGTCGATGATCCAGTTTTTGGAGCAACAAATGAAATCGGAACTACATGTCTGTTTTATTGCCCAGCCTCAGTTTCTGTCCTGAGTCCTGGTTGTTGGTCTCTCCCTCCTCAGTCATTTTATCGACACTTTGTTGTCATTCAGAGATGTTAACAAGATGTGTTAAAGGCTGCAGGTACTGTAAGTCATTTAAACATTGTAATCAGAGAGACTACATATCAACACTGCTGACATGTTTAAGTAACATTTATAAACTGCAGCATGAGCTCCATAAATCTGGAGCAGAGAGGCTTTTATCCTCAGTAATATGAGCAGGAATGTAATCAAACCAATATGATTGTATTGTGATTCACACCAAAACGCATCTTATCTCACATTAAGATACATTAATCTGCTTTATAATTGACATTTTAAAAATAGCACTTGTGAAATTAGCAGAGAAAGGGGGAGAAAAGGCTTGTATGGTCAATTACAGCTAACACTTGGGCTTGGCACAGGAGCCATTGGACTCCAGCCATCACTATTTAAATTACACAGAACCAGAGGGCCTGATTACAGCAATGCTGAATTTAGGAGCTGTAATTCTACTTAATGGTTCACAATGATGCTTTTCAGAGCCTCTTGTTAGAGGTAAGAAGGCTTTCCTGAATTGTGTAGAAGGGCTAAGCTTTAAATTATGAAATCATGTTCAGGTGCCATTTTGATTAAAGAAGCAAAGAATATGGATCACTCCAAGACTGGAATACATTTTACTGACAGACCTAAGAAACTACAGATAGTTTACAGATCGTAAAAAGTTTATACTTCTTCTAGAACATCACTAAAGTTTGTTGGGCAAGAACACATACAGTACGTCACAATTAGCTGACTAATATTATGTACTTTTAAAATAAAGTCCTGGCATCCTTAAATAATGCAAATCACCCGCATTTGTCATATCAGGTAAATACAAAAATATTTAATTAAAAAACAAAATAAATTTTGTATTTTAGCAGCTAACATGGATTTTAATTTACTTACATTACTTACTATGTAGGGTTCTATGGGCTGCCGTTTGTTAAGTTACAGTCAAAAATTACCACCAATATTTTTGTTTTATTTAGCCTTTTATAAGAAAAAAAGAACAGATGTTTTTCAAAGTCAGTTTTTCACTATATGATTCATACATTTATAAATGTCATAGTTTATA
>NW_013952887.1:190627-198617 GCF_001266775.1 Austrofundulus limnaeus
ATATTTAGTTTATAAACTATGACATTTATAAATGTGTGAATCATATGGTGAAAAACTGACTTTGAAAAATAAATCAGTTCTTTTTTTCTTATAAAAGGCTAAATAAAACAAAAATATTGGTGGTAATTTTTGACTGTGTAACTTTACAAGCGGCACCCCATAGAGTTCTTTCTAACTAGTTTGTTGAGTTGGTAAGGAGTTTTTAAAAACCTGAGAAATGATTTTAAAAATGGGGTACTTGTTAAGTTAGCCTGGATAGAGATTTATGTCCCTTCTTTATGCTGCAWGCAGACATATTAAACAGAAAATCACACATCAAGTGTTGCAGTGCAATGCTGCGCAGTGTTGCCAGATATAAAATAATCATAAAATCATTCATTGAAATTTAAACAAGTTTTAAGGTCTATGTGATTTATGGTCAATCAGTTTTTTAAAAGTCCAAATGTGTTTTAAAATGATGGAAACTTATTTTGTTCTTTTCTTTATACATACCAGCTGTTAGCTCATCAGTCCAGTCAAAATCAAAGTGTTTCTCTACACGGAGCTTGTTTAAACTATCTATAAGAGCTGTAATATATTCTATAATCTTTCCACAAATCTCAACCTCCAAATGTTAAAACTAAAAAAACATTTAGACAGTTCATTTATACTCCTCGTAGCCGTGAAACACACATGCATAAAACACTGTCAGAGTGTCACAGCTACATTTAGGGTTGTAGTTTTGCCTCAGAAACAAGGAGCCTCTGGCCAGGAAGCGTTTAACATGGAGGCCTCAGCTACAAAGGCGTACCACGAAATGTCACAAATCAAAAACTCAAAGTTCCACAGCCACTGAGGGGAAAAATACCACACCACCGCCACACCACGATACTGCCTTTTGGTCTCAACTTGATAGGGGTAAAATGCATATTCATGAGGTAAGCAACTTGTGATCCCAAACAAAGTAAAGCCCTGGCTTAGGGAGATTGGGCCTGCCGTTAATGACTTCTTCGTTTTAAGCCCGCATCAGAAAGCCCCCCGATTTCCCTGTGCTTGTAGTCCATGAGAATATTTAATACTGTTATTAATCATTTTTAATCCGTTTGCTTTTAATTAAGAAACAGCATGTTGCTGTCCTATCAGCCTGTGCCAGCGCACAGATTAATTGTAGCTTAAGATAGCCGGTTGTGATTGGTGTAATGTATTAGCTAACAAGACGCCCGGCTTCTAAAGATACTTGTACACTACCTTGGGAACTTGGCACCACTCCAGGGCCCCTCTTTCCACCCCTCTCTCAGTCACACTCTCTTTTCTTCTTCTATCTGCCGTCCCGTGTGTCTTTCGTGTTTGATGCTGCAGTCAGACGTCTTTGGGAAACCTTCTCTCTCATCGCGGCGCACCGCTGTGTTTGTAGCACCATTACTCTGATGGCAGGCCAGGCTATCCCTGATGAGGGAGCACAGTGGAAAAAAAAAATCTTTCATTTGGTCTGTGCCCAGAGGCGATACAGTGTAACCTATAGCCCCCCTCCCCCGTTCCCTTTGCCAGACTAGGACTTTATTCCAGCCAGGTTCAATTTGACGCACTTGGCCCCAGGTCCAGATTATGAAGTGGGGGAATTGTGGCTTGATGGCTACATCCTACACATTAGGTTGTTGTTTTGTCCTGCTTTGCTTTGTAAGTGGGAGTTGCTTTACCACAAGTATGACTAAGATGCTGCTAAGACTGAAACAAGAGGCAACATTAACACTGGGGAGGGGACAGCAATTCCTGCTCCGATCTATTGAGACTGCTCTTATTAGAAAGACGTCTGAACAAAATCAGGCTCCTCATCACAAAATGTTTGTTGAGAGACGGACTCT
Source organism: Austrofundulus limnaeus (assembly GCF_001266775.1). NCBI lineage: Eukaryota > Metazoa > Chordata > Actinopteri > Cyprinodontiformes > Rivulidae > Austrofundulus > Austrofundulus limnaeus. The sequence continues at coordinate 192,469 of NW_013952887.1, forward strand.
TCTCCACGTTACGTCTTACTGAAGAAATTTATTAGTCATGTTACATACTGATTTTAAAAGCACCACACCACTTTCTTAGTTTTCCTTTTTAAGTATTGACTTTTATAATCCATTGTTTAACTATTGTTATTTCTTGATTAAAATAGTTTAGATACATGCCCGAAAAATTATCACAACACATAAGAAACCGTTTATAAAACATTAGGTGAGCATTGCTATTCATAGTGCCTGTGATTCAGCCGTAGGCCAACCAGGCACTGAAGAACATGTCCTTACAGCCGGCATTTCCGGTTTTTCATTCAGCGTGGGTTTCCTGCTTGCACTGAAAGCATTAAACCTCCGTTCATTTCCAGTCACTGGTGTTGTATGGTCCTCATTCTCGTCACATTTAAATCTATTCAACATTTGTGTGGTTTCGTCTCGATTTCAGTTAATGAAACACTTAATTTTCTTACATTACTAATCATTTTCCTACATGACTTCATGTTGCAGTCGCAGGCACACTTTTTATCTGAATGCTGTGATATTTTTTTAAAAATCATCTAAATGGTAATCTAAATGCAGTAAAGTTTTACTAATTCAGATAATTTTTCATTTTAATTGATCAATTATCCAGGTGAAACCAGATGTTTACATTGCACCATAAAAAGACTAAACAGTTCGTGTTTAAGTCTGATTGGATTTCCCAAATTATTTCTGTCTGTAAATGCCTATCCACTAAATAACAATGTTCTTTCATTGTTCATTTTAAAATTTTGTCTCAATTCATTGGTTGATGCTGTCGTAGACCATAGGCCACTCGTGTCGGCTGCATAAACTGCTGTGAAATGAGATGGTCTGGTCTACAGAAGACGTATGTTTGCATGGATTCAATTTAATTCAGTTTATTTATATAGCGCCAAGTCACAACATACGTTGTCTCGGGGCACTGTACATAAAAAGAACAATCTAAAGAAGAAACCAGCAGGCTGTGTTGAATCACTTCATCACAGTCTCCCATCCTGAGCAAAAGGTGGAGAGGAAAAACTCCCTGCTAATCAGGAAGAAACCTCCAGCAGAACCAGGCTCAGGACAGGAGACCATCTGCCTCGACCGGCTGGTTGGAGGACAGGAAAGAGACACAGACAAACACAGAAGAACTGGTCCAGGTGCACCTTCTTCTGGAAGGGACAAAGAAAAATGTGTTATTGATCGAAATAATTACAATAAACATGTAAAGAAGAGAGACTAAAGAAGACAGCAGAGTGAGGAAATGTGCTCAGTTTGTGCTCCAGCAGTCTAAGTCTATAGCAGCAGAAATGAAGAATAATTCAGGAAACTTAAGTCTAACTATAGGATTTTTCAAAAAGGAAAGTCTTCAGTCTAATCTTCAAAGTAGACAGAGTTTCAGCCTCACGGACAGAAACTGGAAGGTGGTTCCACAAGAGAGGAGCTCTCACAGCGTGAACATGCTCTTCATCATTACCAAGATGATACGTTTTATATGACATCCCTTCAGTTGTTCTGTTCAAGGTATAAGTTCACAAAAATCTGTTTTATTAGTAAAATGTTACAATAAATAAATAAAAAAGCATTCATGATTTGGGTTTAGCTGCAGTGTCAGTACTTGTAACTGCATTTGATTTAACATCTCATTGCAACAACAAGTTTCATCAGCTAAGTTGAAAACTTACATTTGAAAAACAATTGTTTGGTCCATGATAAATTTACAAACTACACCATAAAAATAACTAAAACTAAACAAAACAAACAAAAAAAAAAACTCTGCCGTAATATTTTTAAAAACCTCAGGCATTTTAGTCTGGCAATTGTTACACAATTCCACTAAATTGTAGTTTCCCTTCTCTGCTCTGTCTGGGTTTTCTCCCATAAAATCAAGAATTTCTCCAGTAGAATCTCGACCGGGCCAATCAGCAAACAGAAGGAGAAGTTCTGAATGATGACCTTGATTTACTTTTAGTCTGTCTGTACTTTAGCAATGGCAGCAGAGGAAGGTAATGAAGCCATTTGGTCCATGTTGATTCTTAAATTTGTCTCACAACACTTGCAGCTCTCATTTACAGTTATCTCGTTCAGCTCAGTACTTCTCTCTTCCTATAGGTGATGGTTGTTTACAGAGCACACAATTTCTGGTTAGCTTCTTAGCTTAGCTTCCATCATGGATGAGCTGGTACACTACATACTTTATTGGCAAATGTTAGTGATTGGGTGAGATCAGATTCAATCATTTTAAACTTCAACAGAGCCACGCCTCCAACAAACAATAGTTTCTCAATAACTGAAGGTCCAGACTCTCTGTACAAAGTAAAAAGTAGAACAAGGCACTGGTTTTTACCAGCTTTTTTTCCTGTTTAATTTGCTGATGGCACAATGAATTCTGGGATACCATCGGCCTCGTAGGATGCTCAGATGCAGCGTATATGTTTTTGGGGTGGTTTTTGTTTTTGGCTGCATGAATAGGCGCCTACGAATTTGGACAGCCTAAAGCAGGTGTGCCCATTACGTCAATCTCGATCTACCAGTAACTCGCAGAGGTGGTGTAGGTAGATTGAAGTCTATGGTGGACTTGTCTCTAGGGGTCTTGCGGYGTGTCAGGTCTATTAAGGGCAGCACGCAAAGAGCGCGGAAGGTGTGGCACACCTAAATACACACAGTTCATAGTATTTTATTCTATTTGTACTAATAAAACCCACAGAACGGGAGCGTCCTGTTCCCACACACACTGAAAATGTGATCAGGACACAGTGAGATGGCTGCAGGAACAGTTTGTTAGTAAAAAACAAAAGGTTTGCTCTCCTCCTACCTGTGTGGCAGGGCATTTTCCATGCATGCGGTGCGGCAAAAGCAGCTGACGCCAGAGTTCAAAAATCTGATCTTTCACCACTTGATGCGTCTTGACAACTAATCAGAGAGACTCATTTTTCTACGTGATGGTTTCCTGAATGTTGCCCACAAACAGACAGACAGGAGCTCTTTAGCTGAAATCGACCGTCTGTAGTTGATGTTCTGGCTGGAGATATCAGCACCGATGTGGGTCAGCAGCTCGTTAAACTGACCGTGGTGTTAAACTGGGCTCGGGACAAAAAATAGGCTGTCAGCTTGCAGCTCCTGAAGTGAAACTAACTGAACAAACCACCTCTAAATCATCTGGTGAATTAATTATCTGCTGTGAGCAACGTTTGCTAGCTCTTTAGTAAATACAGTAAAGCCATTTTCTTTATTTTATCTTTATTTCATCCGCAATCCGGACTCTCTTGTATGCGGTTCGACTCGGCTCAGTCTTGGCCCAATGCGTCACGAAGGGTGTTCCACAGATGCGCTGTCTCAGAACCTCCTCTCCGGTGGTTCGGGTAGAAGCGAGTATAGCAGCTACAATTTTAACGTCAGCAGAATTCTGCCTGTGGATTAACTCTTGGATTGACTGACAGCAAATTTCCTCCTGGAGAGAGCTGCTTTTGTTTAGGAACACGAGCGTGCTGTGCAATACGACAACATGGTGAAATAAAACTGCCTTTTTGGGAAAGACAGGACTTGTAAACACTGCCTGGAGAGAGGTGAAGGAGTCGAAGCTGAGCAGATCACGGGAGGTTACAAACAAACTGACCACCCACTCTTACACAAGCACTATAAACAGCACCGTGGAAATAAATAAATAAATAAAAGTGAAGTCCGAACAGTAAGACAATGGCTTTTTTATTTTATTTTATTTTTTATATCACTATTATTTTTAACACAACAGTTGAAGCCGCTGCTGATGGTCCGCACATTATCACACTGCGTGGAGACACACAGACACTGAGCAGAGCCAACTCGACCCAAAGTGAATCGAGTAGAACCGAGTTCAGGGAGAGGGACTGAACAGGTGTCGCTGCAGTTAAGTTATATATTATATATTATAGTAGAGATGTTGAAAGCAAAACAGTCCAAAGTGTGGTGTCACTTTACAAAATAAGATGCAGAAACTTCCACCTACAACAAACAAATGATTTAAGAATATTTGGTGCAAAGACAAATTATTAATGGTTTTAAGTTAATATTTTGGTCAATTTCAAGTTTGACTTTGCCTCAGAAACAGTCATTGCTTCATAAGCCTCTGTGTGAGTGTGTGTGTTTTATGTATTTATTTTTAAAGTACTGATTTAAATACCGTTTAGGAACCGGTACCGTTTTGAAAGTATCTATTTAGCACCGGTATCGAAATAAACCCTTTCAATGCCCAACACTAGTTCGGTGTGAACGTAGCATTAGGCATCAGGCGGTGGCGTAAGCGGCTGACAAATGTGTCCGACATCAGCTGCAACATGAATTGAGACACAGCCACTTTGCCACTAGATCAATTCTGCATTTACTGAGTTCCAGACTTAGTTTCCTGTGTTTTTGGCTGCCATGTCATCGATTTATTTTGAGTAAAACAACCTTTTATTTTTGACTCAAGTTCGTTGTGTATTCTGTCTACAACTTGGATTTCAAAAACAACCTCAAAACCATGACAAATGTGGACTATTTAGATGATTTGAAACATTATTTTTACTTTAGAATTAAGGTCAGAAAAAGGACATTGTGTAGAGGGATGTTCTGTATGTATGTAAACTCTCAAACAGACTTCCTTCAAATGCAAACGGAGACAGGACTGTGGCTGGAAGAATGAGTGATGCGGAGAGGGTTGTGTCACACGATGCAAAAGAAAAATAAATAAAGAGCCTTCAATCATGCAGAAAAAAATCACTAATAAATATAAAAATAAAATGTATATTAATATTGTCCTGATGCATCTCAGTAATCCAGGTAGAAAAAATCAAAAAGAAAAAATAAGTAGGTCCTCTGGATGGGTTCTTCTTTAGTGAAACGTTTCGTCTCTCCTCCAAGAGACTTCTTCAGTCTGATGAGTTTCAGGTGAACTCAGCCTTATAAGCACTGCCTCCACATGGTGGACAAACAGGTCAGTCACATGCAAAAGAGGGCCATCGACTAACAAAAGGCTTGATTAGCTCTATTGTTCATAGAGGGTCATGTGCCCCATCACCTGACTTATTGGTTTGAATTCTGTGGTTCTTAGGTGTTTTGTTATGTGAATGTAGTGAATGCAGGCGGGGCTCAAAGTCCCCTTGTTTTTGTTTTTTTCCTCTTTGTGTTGGTATCTTTGGGGCCCTGATTTACACCTTTTGCTCACAGGGGGCGGAGTCATACTTGCAATACCAGCGTTGTAGGAGGAGGACAACTGGACACGAAGGCCTCCACCTCTGTTCAATGGTGGACAGTTTTTCTTCACAAAGATGGCTTCCTTTACTCCTCTCTCAAACCAACGTTACTCTCTATGTGTCCATGTGGAGGCAGAGCTTATAAGGCTGAGTTCACCTGAAACTCATCAGACTGAAGAAGTCTCTTGGACGAGAGACGATATATTAATAATGTTTGCGTTTCTAAATCAAATACCTGAATAACTATCAGAATGCAAATAAATTTGCAGACTTTAAGGAGGAGAAACAGAAAAACTGGTCCCACAGAGGACTGTTAGTGAAGAGAATTTTTTTCAAAACAAATAAATGCAAACTAAAGATGTCTTTGAGCAAACTAAAACTAAACTGATCATTCACATTATCATTAACAAATAAATAAATTAAGGTTCCACTGAGCTGCAGGCTTTCAATGATTAATCATTAATGAGCAACCTGTCACTTTAAAAAGTGTTTTTTTATTTACAAAATATGTTGTACAATGTCATAATGTTCTTCTGTAAACCAAACAGTTTTGCAAACATCTCCAAAAGTGGTATTTACATTTGTATTTATTATTCAGCATTTTTGCATGTCATTCCCTTCAGGTACAACATTTTAGTAAACAGGTAGGAAGAAAAAAACAAAAGATAATAAACAATTAAAAACAGAGCAAATGAGCAGCGAAGACAAAACATTTAAAGCAGAAAGTTTAATTACTCTGCGCTGATGGAATAATGTCGGAATAATCAGAAACAATCTCGGCTACAACTTGGATGAAAATGGAAGCCTGGGTGTGATGCTAATCTAGTGTATGAAAGAACAAATAGATGGCTGTTTCCAGTGCTAATCTCAGCATCTGCCTCAGAGGGACTGTCTGTCTGTCACACACACACACACACACACACACACACACACACACACACACACACACAC